>NC_056748.1:223149598-223332098 GCF_019279795.1 Protopterus annectens
ATATACCCTCTTTACTGCCATCTTTTGAACATTAATCTCTGATCTGTCTTACTCTATAATTCCCTTTTGATCCTAAGAAATTCTCTCCTTTCATTCCATGATAACATTTTTTAATTCTCTGTGTCTACTGTTCAGTTTCCTTTGCTCACCATTTCTTTTACATTTCTTCACTTACTGATACAATTGAACCTATTCTTTCATTGCTTCTTTATATTCCTCCCAGTCCTGCACTAGGAGTGACTCCAATTGGCCTGTCTTAGTCTTAATTCTGTCTTTTACCTATTCTTCAAACATCCTGTTTCTTAACTTAAACACTGAAAATCTTCAATGTCTTCTGATAGAGTTCCCAACTAACCATTATACTTTCAGCCTTAGATTCTAAAGTTGTTTCTTCCCTCTTGCGTAATAACCTTTTTTATCAATTAATTGTCATTCTCCCAGTAATAGTGCCACTCTTTTTTTCATGGTGCTCTCACATAGGAAATGCTAACAATTACTTTGTAGCTTCTCCCACTTTTTCATGTAACTTTTCTGATTGAGATGAGTTTTGTGAAATGGTAACCGCTCCCATATCATGTCCTATAATTTCTCATTGTTCTCAGGCTTACTGGTACCATTTTCACTCTGATATTCCCCTTTCTGTATCTTTTTTTCCTTGTCCACTTTTCTCCCTCTGGTCTGTCTCTATTATACCTACCTTCTTCACATGTGAATGTACTGTCATTATCTTTTCCACTCCTTCCTCCTGATGCTTTGAATCTTTCACTTTCCTTGAAAAACTTGATGTCCCACTGTCTGACTAGTTTAAGTGGCCCTGATGCTTTGAATCTTTAACTTTCTTTGCAAATCCTTGTTGTCCCTTTGCTTTACCAGTTTAAGTGGCATGTGCCTTTATCATTTTTTATTATTTTATAAAATATATCCATCTTTTGTTTAAAATCTTCCAAGGTGGAGACAAACTACTCTATTAAAATGTCACCCAGTAGTCCACAACTTTCAGACATGATGACGGTGAACATGATCTCATTAGAGCCCTTTAAGGGGTCACACCGGCAAAATAAGCATTCACTTAGCAATGCTACTCACTTAACAATCAATCCTTGTTTTTTTCATATCATACTAACAGAAAAGTCCCCTGCCCTTGCCTGTTTTCCTGTGATTAAAATTGCCCATTTCCTCATTTTTGCCTTACCAAAACAAACTACAAATATACTATGTCCTCTGTAGCCCTTTGCCGATGTGCAGTTTCCCTGTACTGCAAGAGTGTAGCCCAGAGGCTATTTTTGTTCGCTAATACAATCAAAATAATATTTTCAAAGTTAATAAGTACATAACCAGACTGCAAATAGATTACCTCTTCTGCATTTATTTACTTACTAGCCTCTTGCAACTTCCACTCTGCTGCAAGAGGACATTTCACAGAGACTGCCTTTTGTGCCATCTATTCACAAGTACAATCAAAACGTCATTTTCAAAGTTATTAAATGCAGGGCCGAATTCATGATAGTCTACACTTAGTGCTACTATCACACAGAGAGTAGTGCTGTAGTTCATATTCATTAAACAGCTCTGCACTTAGAGCAGAGCCTCAGAATAATGGTACACAGCAGAATATGTTAATGAAAGCATAACTAGCCAAATTATATGCTAATTAACCTATCCAACATGGTGGAACTATCTGTGAACATGTAAAGTGATCATGTATACTCAGTGATCCCTTTTGCCATAAAATAAAAACTTTTTGGAATACAGTCACGGTTATACTTAGAAAAAATGCTAGGGTTTGCTGCTGTCATCATTAACCTGTATGTGCAACAGGCTTTAATTCTAGGTGCTTCTGCTGCTGCCAGACCTTGGCCATGAAAAACAGGGTGTTTAGACCCTGTTTGACCTATCATGGACTGCATGACACAGAAATTGTACAGCAATACAGGGTGGACGGGGAAATTCTAGAGGAAATGTGCAACTTCTGCTGCCCTCACCTGAGGCCCCTAAGAAATCATGGAGAAACCATCCCAGTGGAAACAAAGGTATGTGTAGCATTATGTATACTAACAATAGGTACTTTGCAAAAACTCACAGGAGATGTATTATGGGTGTATCAGGCCCAACTTCTAGAATATTGCATCAGTTTCTATATGTAATGCTACACCATGCAAGTGAGCATATCTGTTTCCCGTCATACCCCCAGAGGATATAGCAACAATTGTGAAATTATTTTATGCCGTGGCTTGCGTCCTTGATGCTTTGGGGGACATAGCTAGCACTCACATAAAAATAAAAACAGGGAAGGAGGTACATTTACAGGAAAGGATACCACATTGTAAACTGTCAGGTTGTCTGTAATGCCCAAGGGATAATCTACAGTGTCTGTGTAGGCAACCCAGGCAGTTTTCATGATTCATACATATGGCACACCTGTGAGCTGTATATAATGTTTGCTAAGGGTGAGTTTCCACAAGGGCATCTAGTGGGGGATATAGGTTATTCAATGGAACTTTGGTTCATGATACCCATGAGAAACCCATACAACCCCACTGAGCAAGGATACAATAAAGTCCATGCTCAAACTAGGAATATCGTAGAACTTGTATTTGGCTTGCTCAACTTTAGGTTCTGTTGTCTAGACACATCAGGATATGCCCTGCAGTGTGACCCAGTCACCTCTGCTCAAATGTTCATAGTCTGTTCCATGTTGCACAGTATAATTCACAGGATACGGTTTCAACAAGGACAACAAGGGGCAGGACCACAGTTTGCAGGACCACAGGCAGAGCTGTCAACAGATACAGATGATGAGTCTGAGGGAGAAACACCAGTTGCAGATTTTGCTCGCAGATGTAGGTAGGCACAATATGCCATGACCCTGCCTAATAGGCAAAGGATAGCATACACACTTAATACCAAAGTGAAGATCTCAAACACATGCAAAGATTAAATGAAACCAATACTTGCAAAAGGCCGCAGCCTTTACTAAACCATGTAATGGTTATGTGTTATCATCAGAACCTGTATGGAAAAAAAGAGATGCATGACCAATTACTCTCATACGCAAATAGTTATATATCCAGAAGATGAAACATGTCTCATGCACAGTAGTATCAGTAATACATAGCTTATGACTGATGTTTTAATGTACAGTTATGGATTTTGTCCAATATTGTGCATCAAGTATTTCAGTAGGTCAATGGTAGCATCATTTGCAAAGTATATGGTCATGGGAGGACTTGTCCCCTCTGCCTCCATCTAAGAGGAATGAGCTGTGTCGCTGTAATGCCTGGATGATAACTTCATTCTCTACATCAGTGTGTGGTAATTTATGTGGTCCAGCTGTCTTGGGTACCTTACCATATAAGATGATAAGATGAAACATAAAAGGGCAAAAAAAAGGACTTGCCCCCATTTTAGGACAAGACGATTCTAGTATTCCTGTTAACCATGGTGACTCTATTGTGAATTTTAATGAAACTAATAATTTTTCTAAAGCATATGTTATGGATTATACAGGTGATGCTGCTGTACTTAAAACGATGATTAACAAAGAATGGGATAGGTTTAGGAACATTACAGACCTTGAATGTATAAAAAAACAGCCCTTCAAATTTATATACAGAAGGGATATGAACCTCAAAAATATATTTGAGTTTGGGGGATCTACCAAAATTTATGGTCAGTCACATAGAATAGGCACATATAAGTGTGGTTCCTGTTCCCAATGCCAATATATCCAAATTGGTTTTAATATTTCTATTCCTAGTAGAAACAGGTCTATTTCAAGTTCTAAATTTGCAAATTGCAACACCCAAGGAGTTGTATATATTGCCACATGCCACTCCTGTTATTCTTTTTATATAGGGAAAACAGAAAGGAAGTTAAGATCTAGATTATATGAGCATTATTATGAAATTAAAAAAAGTAATGTAAATAATGCTTTGTTTCGCCATTCTCAGATTTGTAAGGATTCTGTCTTTTATTTTTTTGTTTTGGAAGTTGTACCAAAAGAAATCAGGGGTGGCATGTGGGAAACAAAACTTGAATATAGGGAACTATTTTGGCAGATAATACTGGATACTACTAAAGAACCTGGTTTGAATGACATGTTTTCCATTATTCCAGTTTTAAAGTTACGGGCTGCTAAGTTATAATTTATTTTTTGTCCACTAGATGGTGATAGCACACCACTTTAAAGCAAACAAGTACAAACATTAACATATAAAACATGTAACTATAAAAAATTCTCTATATAAAAGTTTCTAACGAACTTTTCTTTAAAATTTATAGTATTGATATATACTATGTGCTTTTTATAGTGTTATCTAATTCACAGAAGTTATTTAATAATTTTTTATTTGATTTTATCCACATAACCTTTACTAATTTGATTGTGAGTAGTGGATTTTATTGGTGGGTTATTTCAATTGTATAATTAATTTGATTAAACCAATTAATTCAGTTGTATATAAGGTGTGTGTATTTTAAAGAAGTTGATTTGTTTTTTTGTATTTCTGACGAAGGTACTCGAAAACGTACTTTTTGTATTATAAGCGTTATTAAACCATCAGTTTTAACCTTTCCAGTGGTTACACTTTATCAGTTTACAACAGAATTGTTTGGATTGCTAACTTTTCATTTGGTTTACATCTTGGTCTCACACCCTTATTTGGGCTTCCAGAGTGAACTTTTGTGTGGTTTCAGTAACGAGTGTTCACTCTTAGTTCATCTCCCTGTTTGGTTTTCAAAAAAAAACAAAAGGAATATGTATGAGTATATGCAGCCATCATGCTTAAAATAATTTAAAATCCAAGGCTCACTGTGCATACACAGAAGTTAATACAGAACTTCTCATCCCCAAAAAAGGAAATGAAAACTAATGCTAAAAGTATGTAAGAATGCCAAAGGTTGTGTAACTCTGTGTTACATTGCAGCATTAACAACAACAAAAATTTACACTTTTCAAGTGCAAATGGATAGAAATTTAGCCCAGTACCAACCTATGAACCTATATATCATAGGCTTAACATATTTGTTGGGCTACAAATGAAAAACTCCTAACATTTATAATAAATGCTACAACACTCTTCTACAATAACTGTTCCTATTTCCAGAGGAAAGTTTCAATAATGGGAGGTAACATTCTTTCCAAACATTTTTAATGCAAAGAAATAACTGATATACATGACTGTGCCAACAGCAATAGACAAACAATGCAGACAGTAAACAAATGAGGGTATTGTGAAATGCAATCCATCAGTAATATTAAAATAAATCAGTTTGTAAAACTGGCAACATACCAGTTGTAAAACTAGAAACAAGTTATGAAAGTCATTTAGCGTTATTGAGCTCTCTGGATTAAAACTGCCTCCGTTATTTTGATGCATGTTCTTTATCTATATGATCTGATTATCTGCTTTATATAGTGCAGATTCAGCCCTCTGAAACTGTGAATATGCAAATCAGGTGTGAACTCATTAACATTCATGAATCCTGCAACCTGCACTGACTGCTGGGCTGGTAAACATGGTATAAGCACCTATATGACTGCATGAACACACTTTAGCACAGCAAGGATGAGAAGTGTTACTTGCTAAGGGCTTGCAAGTGTGAATGATTAGTGTGACTGCAGGAACAGTCAGAGTTTCACAGTCTGTCCTATTTGATGTACACTTACCGAGGGTTTGTGGGGGTGAAGAACCTAAAATCTGGAATTACATTCACTGACTTGCAAGAGAAACATTCATAACATTATTGTGGAGTGGTTGTGACCACAGTTTGTGTCTCTGAGTAAAAATTTTGTCTGCAGTTTTAAGGAAGTACAATACTCATTGAAACTGATATCAAAAGCAATTCGTATGAGGTTGCATTCTTGTAAAATCATATATAAGGGAATGATGCTTACAAAATAAAGAAAAGAAAACAGCTGCAGTGTTGCAAATATTTGTTTAATATTGGGGGAGGAAATATTAGCTTAACTGTTGCCAATATCCCATTCATCCAAACATATCTATTGGCAAATTACAAAGGACAACTTTCAGAACATGGTTTTGTTGCACCTTTAATGTAAATTTATCTTAAATACTTGTAATCTGTTTTTCTTCTGCCTAATATATGTCTGTGGCAAGTGTCTGTTGTTAATGACCTGGTTTGATGATTCAGATCCAGAGTAGGTGCTGTTTGTGTGAATAAAATGATGTGTAAGGAGCATATGTTCATGTTACAACAGCAACGTTAAATAAACATCATAAATGTACATTTTATCTTCTTGTTTCATAATGTTTCCTTTTTTCTTCTACATCCTTTCTGCACTGTTTGCCATTGCACTGTCTTGACTGGCAGCCATCACTAGCTTCACCTTTTAAGGTAAAAACTCATAAATTTAATTTCAAATGCCATCAGTAGTGCAATTGAGACTGGTGCCAGTATGCTTCCTTAAGTACTCTGGACAGTACTGAGTGAAGAAATTCCACCTGTCAGCTACCTATCTCTGTGGCACATGGTATAAGTGCAGTAGAGAAAGAAGACGGGAGATGCATGGTTCAAATCCAGTTTACAAATACTTTTACAGAGAATGTCAGAATGCCATTTGTTGCAACATTTTGATTAGGAATATAACACTAAATTTTACACCAATCAGATATGTAAGGATTTTAAGAAATTTAAATTTTTAATTATGGAAAAGATAGATAAGGAGATCTGTAGGGGCATTTAATACATATTTAGAATTTTTAGAGTTAGAATGGCAGCAAACCTTTTTCAGAGCAGACCATACACCAGGCATTAATGACTGTATTTCAATCAAAGTTTTTTGAAATATAAATATATTTAATTTGTTTGTATTTTTGTATTTTTACAAGTTTGTAACCACTTTTCCATGACTTAAGTGCTTAACATTAGACGATTGTTGGTTTTGATTGGTGTAAAATTGTGACATCATGAGACTTTTTATTTAAATACAAATATTTGTGTTCATATGGTATTCTGATGAAGTTCTTGACATTAAGCAGAACAAAAGAACTAATTCTACCTTTCTTTTTATTTAAGCGAGTTACGTCTGAGTTACGGCTGTTCCTTTCCTTTGTGGTTGAGTTTGGTTTTTAACGTTTATTTGGTTTCTGCGTAGCATCCTGTGAAAAGTGCACTCTCAGCCATTAAAGTCCAACTTCTCCTGTGGCACTAGTAATTCATATTGTGTTCTTTAGATTGTGTAACTAGGTATGTAGGAGGTTCAGGTTTTAGAACACAATTTAGTTAATTGGTTAATAATTCAATTAAGCATGCAATTTTCTGATGGTTTATAAGGACTGATTTTTTGTATGGAAAATATTCCTTGTGAAGGTGAAGGCCGAGTTACCAGAATTGACATCTATTAAAGAAGAATTCATCTCTGCAGTCTGGCTGCTATTTTCGTTCACCTTTTGGTTTTCTGGTTTTGCTTGTTAAGAGAGAACGTTTTGGTGTCTGTATAGTGTTTCCATTTTTTATGGACTTTTTTGATGGTTTGTGAGATGTGGACTTCAAACTGTAAGTTTTTGTCAATTTCTACACACAGGAGTTTGGTGTGACCAGAGGGGGTGATGATAGCACCATTTTTGGAAGTGAATGAGAAGGATAGAGAGGAAGGAATAGATTTGTTGGGGGTGAAAAGAACCAATTTAGTCTTTTTGGGATTTAGGATAAGTTGAATCTGAGTAATTCAACTTTCCACTAAGCTAAAGGAATCCTGAGTGAGTTGATGTAACGTGGTAAGTGAAGGTGCAGAGCAGATAAGAGTCGAATCGTCTGTGTACTGTATGAGTGTAGCAAGGTGGGTGGAGGTATGTAGATTGTTAGTGAAAATCGAGAAAAGATGAGGACCTAATATAGAGCCTTGTGGTATACCTATGGTTGTTGGGAGTAGAGGAGATAGTATACCTTGCCATTGGACAGACTGCTGCCTATCTGACAGATAATTTTTAAACCAGGCAATAGTTGGAGGGGCAAAGGCTAGAGAGGCAAGGGTGTCTAGAAGTTTGGAGTGTGAGACCATGTCAAATGCTTTTGAGAGGTCTAAAAATATATCAGATACAAAGTTATTGTTGTTTCTGTGTTGATTTACCAGGTTAGTAAAAGAGAGAAGAGCAGTTGTTGTACTATGGTGTTGCCGGAAGCCATGTTGTGTGGAGGAGAGAAGATTGTGTGAGTTTAGAAAATTCATTACTTGAGAGTAGATACATTTTTCGAGTAGTTTAGATAGAGGGGATAGAATCGCAATTGGACGATAATTAGAGAAATCATAGGAATTGCCACTTTTGTGAAGTGGAATAATATATGAAATTTTCCATAGTTGAGGGATATAGGCTTTCCTGTATGAAGCGATTGATAAGGATGGATACAGGGTAAGATATGGACTCAGAAGCTACTTTTAGGAAGTTAGCAGGTAGATTGTCTGCAGCAAGGGTGGTAGGCTTCAGTTTTAGGAGGACATTTTTAATAGTAGAGGTAGGAACAGATGAGAGAGTAAAGAAGGGAGTAGTAAAGGTAGGAACAGATGAGAGAGTAAAGGAGGGAATGTTATCAGGGTATTTAGTTCAGATATCTGAAAGTTTGTTTTTGGATAGTTGGGAGGATAAAGTCAGGATAGATTCTGTAAAGTGTTGATTAAATTGGGAGGCTATGTCTTTAGTATTGTTGGTGGAGGTGGGAGTTGGAGAGGTGGTTTTACCTGGTTTAACAGTGAGTTGATAGTATGCCAAAACTTTTGAGGGTCTTTTGAGTGATTATTTTGGGCAGCAAGGAAATAATTCTGTTTATCCAATTTGGTTTGCTCTAAGAGAGAGAGAGATAACTATATATAAGGAGGATGTAAGGGTTGCCGGTGAGCTTGCCTTCCTTCAAAATCACTGATTTTGGTGAGGGCAGCTAGGCTTCAGAACAGCTGTGTTCTCGATCAGTTGTGATAGAAGAACTGTTTTTGTTGCACATCTTGTTCAGTCACAGGGGAGACTTACAAAAGTCAAGAAACTGTCACACTTGCAAAGAAAAATGAATGTATTAAAAGAAAATATACTCTTTTTGACTAACACCTGCTTGTGAATTTCAGTCAGATGACCAGCAAAGTAAAACATTTTGTTATGAGATAGATGAGCAACTTTAATCACTTAAGCAGTAAGTGATGCAATGTTCTGGGGCCTTCAGGAAATGGTGGGATTGTCAAGTAATCCCTCATTTCATCTGTCATTTGTTTGCTGAACGTCAAGAGAAAAGAACCACCATAATTGTTTCACTACAAATAGTGTCACTCCAGAGCTTCAGAATAGAATAATGCCTAATAGTGTATTTCCCCTTTTGTCACTGTAATCACTGGTCATTTTTGTCACTAAACTGATAGAGCTGTGCACTTAATAAAGGGATATTCATGTTGTTTGTCATTCCCCCAGGAGTTATTCCAGTGCATGAGGAATGATTCTACTGTAATAAGCATATTCTCTTATGCTGGCCTTCTCATTCGATCCATTCTCTTCACCAGTTTTGTCCCTGGTTCTGTTTATATCAGGTATTTTGTTTTTGAAGTTGTGAACAAAGATCATGCTAGTTGAGCAGGTTTAGCTCCAACAGGAGAAAGTAACTGCCTCATTGACTTCAGAATGCATTTTAATGGTTGTTTCCAGTGTAATCCTCTCATCTTAGTAATTCTTATTACCTTGTTAACATTTTGCAGTAAGTGTTCCAGTAGTCCAACAAACTATCGACAAAGTGGAGTCACCTTTCTGTGTTTAATTCATTGGCAGTCACAAAATTCTTTAAAATAATTGCTATAAAAAGCTGAAGCTTATCTGTCCTTACTGACCTTGATATTACAAGAGTACTAAATGGAAAAGCTAAACTTCAAAGTGGCAGGATTTCAGAAATAATGATTCTACTACTGAAATTCTTGAGTAGTCCTCACAACCAACAAATTCACTTTGTGTAGAAGTCTGTTTAAATCAGTGTACAGGTCAGTTCATGATTCTTTTCTTTAATATACTGGAAAATGAAGACTGAATTCTCGAGCATCACTTGCCCAATGTACGACACACCAGGGCTTGGAGTTCCTTCATAGGAAATTAACATTGGTGAGTTGTGCCAGCAATGATGCACTTTTCAGGGGTACTTCCCCCTTCTTTCTGTTGACATGACCCTTGAGTTTGCTTGTATAAGTTTGAGGGTGCAGGAGCTTGCCCCCCCCACATCAGCCATTTTTGGGGGAAACTGAGTTCTGGGATTCAGATTGTTGACTTGTTGAACTTCATACACTCATTGTGCAAGCACTTTTCCTGGCTACTCAGACATTTTTATTCAGACTGCCCTCTTTTGGTTTGTTTTAGCTTGATGTGGCAAACAGTTTCAATCACAGTCTCTTTGTGAATTACATCACATTCTTCTTTCCTGTTGACACTCTCTTCCTCCATCTGACATTCCCTTGTATTTCTATGTCCTTATCTGTTGGACAGAGAATTAGTTTTGCAAGTCCATTGTTTAAGACTAGAGTGTAACTCATTATAGTGGATTATTTACTGTTCTAGTATATGAACATTTTATTTTACTATTCTTACTTTCATTATGACCGTTTCATCAAAGCAGCCTTTGATTGGTAGTTCTGTGTTCATTTGTGTGTGAAAAGTTTTGCCTTGTCTTTCTACATTTATTTCCACAGCTTGAATATCTCATCTGTTAATGCATTCACTGATGGCCCCATACCTATCATTATCTTTATTTTTGTGAAGACTGTGCTCAGTGCTGTTGACTTTTTTGCATACACTCTATACACAGTTGTCATTTTACTATTCTCTTTCTCTTCATTATATCATTCTCAGATGTATTCTGCTGCTCTGTCTTGATGCCCCTTGTCTCTGCAATTGATCCTTTCTGTAGTGTTGATAATCACTCATACCTCTGCTTCTGCATCTTGTAGCAAAAGGACTGACTCTTGCATTTTGCACACACTTTTTCTAAGTCTGAACACTGTTAGAAACTTTGCATTTTCTTTTGCACTTGCCCATGATTCTTTTGTCTATGCCCGTCTCAAGTGACCTTTTCTTAATTTACTCTGATTTTTTTTTCTTTTCTAGTATTAAATTATTTCTGTTTATATGCCATTCTCTTCTTTGTCTGAATTTTTGCAGTATCAAGTGCTACAGCAAAGTCTATCAATTTGTTTGTTTGTGGTCATATCAGGCTTTGTCTGTATGTTTCTTAATCATCAAGCGGAACATAACTATAATATCTTTGTCTTTATTCCTGCTGTATTAATATCTTTGCATTGATAGTTTCAAGTTAGATGATACATAGCTGTATCTTTCTTCCTTGTACTTTTACTCAAGCTGTTTAGCTTGTATAGCAGTTCATGATATTTGAAATGGGGTCTTGATATGACTTCATATATCTTATAAAATAAAGACTATTATACAATGACTGGCTGTGTGAGGTATTGCCAACTATGCCAGGAGAAGTAAAGCAGTGGATGTGTGACATATGCCAACATAGCTAGCTGGAGTTTTGTAAAGAATTACATGTCATTTGTACAGATGCCACTGTTGAAAAATGTATTTGTAAATCTGCTTGTGTTAAAAATGTACCAACAGTGGGTCCTGCTGGACAGAAAAGAAATACACCTGTATATCAGACTGTATTGTAACTGTTGAAATTAATATATTGTAACAGAGGATGCTGGAAGAGAAGAGAATAATCTCAGTCCAGCTAACTTTGAAAAATAGTCTGAAGTTAAATTACCTGGTTTAGGCCATAAAGATTGTCTCTTACAGTTCTGGTTGCCGCCAGAGACAAAATGTCTGTGAAAACCAGGACTAGGAATCCTACTGTATTGTCCGTAGGGGTGAAATAACTGCTACCCTGGAAGGTTGGAAGTTTTTGAAATGGTTTTACAGCTTCCATATGATAGAACACATCTTAACAAAGCTCTATGTATGTGTATTATGAGGAATACATGGATATGGTCGAAGACAACATCCTCGACCGTTACATACTCCAAACTTAAATGTCGAAACTCGCAGGCACAAATGCTCAGAATGTCGTGCAAAATGCCAAATTTGAAATTCCAGGCTGCACAACCACCACAACGAGCACTACCATGGGTCGAGAGGGGGTAATATTAGCCTGGTCGGCTTTCAGTATTTCTGGGTTCGGCATCTGAAAATTCGACTCTCTGCGAACTGAGGTCACAGCCTTCGACATTTAGGATGTTGGACAACGTCCGTTCGCCTGAATGTATGTATTCCGTATTATGACACGTGCTAGATTCTGATTCATTTTCTAGTAGAGGGGGTATTGTGGGAACCAGAGTCAGATGACCAGATGTATGTGATGTCATTCTGTAATGTAGCACTGAAATGATGTTTTAATACTAGATGAGTCAGAAGTCTCAGGGCAGTATGTTTGTGAAACCTGACAAAGAAGGACCCCTCACCTACATCATCTTGCTTTGCTCTAGTAAATGAACTAGGGTACAGTAATTCTTCAGATCAGTCAGGAAAAGATAGTAAGATTAGTTAAATGTTTTCTGTATCTGTGTGATTCTTTCCATCGGTGTTACTTTTAATATTTCCTGTAATTGAAACTCTAATGTTTATTGTAAATAGATATGAAGCATTTTCATGTTATTTTATTATTTATTATTAAATATATTTAAACGTTTCATTCTGGCTGGTCTTTTTGAGAATATTTTAACCTTTGAGAATACTTATATTTAATTGGTGACACTGTGGCCGCTTCGGAAAGCCTTGATGCATTGGTCAGACACTACCATTTGTATTAGTATTAATTTTACTAAGTATAATTGGATACCATAGTAAGAGCCTTAGAATAGCTGGCTCTGGAGTGTTCTGGTGGCAGTATCTATGTTATATGCTGGGCAGAGGGGGCATAGCTGATAAATCTGTGCCAGCCTTTCCCAGGTGTGTGTGTGTATGTGAAAATCAAATCTCAAAGAGTGTATGTGTCAGCTACTTGGAGCAGGGACACAGACCACTGGTTTCACAGAGAGGATGATGGAGGACTTGGCTTGGAACACTTGGCTGAGGACTCAACTCTACAGCTGTGGTCAGTGTGGAGTTTTATTTTGGGCCTGGTGAGAGAGAGGAAACCCTTCCCAGGATGGGAGAGTGGTCCCTGTGTGCTCTTAAGGGAAATTGTGCTTGGTAAAGAGAGCTGCATCTGGAAGTACTGTGTGTATCTATTTTTGTTCCAAGTAAACATCCTTCACTGGTGTTAGTGGTGAGGATTGAAGCTTCTTGATTACTGGCCCAGAGCAAGGGTTTTACACTGACCATTAGCATTCAAAGACATGTACCCTGATTGGCAACCCAACCAGCATCCCCATTGTAAAATCCATCATATACCAATAGAAAAAAGTCCTGTTTTCTGGACTTTCTACTATTAATATATGCTATGACTTTCCTGTTTTCTTAAGCTAAGAGGTCGAGAAGTATGCAGTTTGAAATCTGGACAGTTTAGAGGTACGAGATTGAGAGGGCAAAAGTACGAAGAAAATCAGGTACATCATGCAAAACTAAAGAAATGTACCTGATCTTCCTTGTATTTCTGCCCTGTCTCTCTCTTACCTCTGAACTGTCTGGATTACAAACTAGAAGCAATGGAGATCTTCCTTTCTCCATTGCTTCCTTTCCAAGGCACTGATTTACTACATAAAGGTGGGAATGGAAGTTCCATATGCATGTGCAGTACCTAAAGGAAGTGGAAGAACACCACAGAGCTGTTATACAAAGACATACGAAAAGTAAGTAATTTTTTTCTTAAATAATGTCATTGTATAATAGCAATAGCCAACTGAAGAAATTATTTTAATCCACATAACGGTGTCTATGTAAGTAACTTCACAGCTACTTTTCAACAAGTAAAGTACAGAAGCATGCAAGTTCACAGCATTGTGTCTTCTTTTTTTTTTTTTGCCAACACAAAAAAAATGGAAAAAATTCTTTAAACTCTGCTTTAGGTGTTCTTCAGAGTAAATTTTAAGGTGTACCACTGCCAGCTTAAACACCTCACCTTAGAGACATAGACAAATTCAAGTGGCCAGCTGCACCAGGAGTTCTTTGCTTTATATCTGTTTTCATCAGCGCTGCATGTTATGTTTCCTCACTGGGTAAAGTGATGATGTGGAGTAGACTTCTCTTGCTATTGCTGCTCGTATGGAGATATATCTATTGTGAGGACCTCTAATGCAGCAAGCTAACACTCAATGTTAAGTTGTCAATCTCGCCTTCATTCTTGCTGGATGGGTTCGGAGCCGATCCTCGGCTACGACTTGGCCACTCTAAAAGCTCAAGAGCTAGTTTCACTGGCTCGAGGCTCCCCATATATCCCACAATGCTAGGCGGTAACTCCCCAGATCTCATTTGCCGCTACGCGATCAAGGTGCTTTTTTTCAACCGGCTCAGGTTAGTTGAATCTTTTGACAGTTTTAGTCAGTCAGACCCCCCTTTAAGTTAGCTCTTTTTATAACTTTTAAATAGTTAAATACTTTTAATCCCCTTTTAGTTAATTTTTCACTAGTTTCCTATCCTAAATTATCGAACCTTTCCCTCGGGCTTTAGGCCCACTCCCTCCCTCCCTTGGTAGTTGGAGTGTCTGTGTTTTTGTAGGGAATTTTTTGTTTAAAAACTTTATAAGTTAAAATTTAAAGTTTTATTTTCAGAAGTGTAATCGGTGTGTGTGTGTGTGTGTTTGGGATTACACTTTTACTTCTCTTTGGACATGTCCAAAGAATCAAAGGTCTCAGGCTTCAAGAAGTGTGACTCGTGCTGTCAGAAGATGTCTCTGACAGACGGTCGCACTTCTTGTGTTTACTGCCTGGCACCTTTGCACCTGCAGGACTCATGTGCTGTTTGCCATGGCTTCAGCCCTAGAGTCCTGCAGGAGCGAAAACATAAATTAATTCTAAGAGGCTTATTAAAGCCTGAGGGTCCCTCGACTCAGTCATCGGGGAGACCCTCTAAGTCCTCCAGACCTTCGGCTCCAGCCTCTGAGCCGACTCCTGGGGGCTCTAAGTCCATTCAAACATCGGCTCCGGCCGGAGCCGATGAATCTCAAATTCATGTACCTACGGTGTCCTCGGCTCCGGCCGGTGCCGAGGAAGACATAATTGAGTTGGCTCCGATCAAGTTGTCGGAGCTGACAACCAAGAAGAGGTCCCGTTCTCCATCTATCAGCTCCGTTCATTCGGCTCCAGCATCACCTTTGCTGTCTGAACGGAGCCATAGATCTCACTCTTCTAAGTCTTCCAGGTTATCGGACCACGACCTTCAGAGAGTAGTGAGTCGACTTCTTAAGTCCGAGGCACTAGCCCAGATGCTTCAAAGTCCGACTCAACAGTCGAAGACTATCCCCACCACTCAAAATATTCCTCCTCTGACTCTCTTGAGTTTGGAGCCGGGGCGGTTCGGACCCGAGACTGTGGTGGCATCGGAACCGATACCTTTGTCTTCCGTTCCGTCGTCGGCTCCGATGTCTTCCTTGGAAGAATCTCGGCGCCGGACTTCCCTCGTCGGCTCCGAGGGGGCGAGTGGCATCGGACCCTTGTCCGACCCTGCTCTCCCTCTCGGTGCTTCGGCGCTGGTGAGTTCGGCTCTGACATTGGCCTCGGAGCCATCACTGTCTGTGCCGGGGGAGGTTTTCAGTTTTTCGGAACGGAGACCTCCGGCTCTGCCTGACAGGGGTGCCTTTGAGGTCATGAGGAGCGTGTTAGAACCAGGTTCTAATCCACAGTCGGCTCCTTCTGCCCTTCCCTCCATGGTACCTCCGGTGATTTCTACTCACTCTCTTGTCCCCGACCGTAGAGAGCCAGCTCCTCAAGTTTCCCCTGTGGGGATCTCCTCCTCTTCCGAGGCCTCTCCTGACCCTGTAGGAGAGCCCCGTAGGAAGAGGCAGTGTAAGAGGAAGCACATTGACTCCTCTGAGTCTGTCACCTCTGACACTGATTTAGAGGATTCTGAAGGTTCCCCTCGTTCCCCCTCTGAAGATGTCTCCTTTGCAGACATCCTTGAAATCTTAAAACAGAGGGGGAATTGGCCAGCCCTCAACCCTTCAGAGGATGAATCAGTGTACCTTGAGGCGTTTGGTTCTCGCCCTTCCACCTCCTGGGTGTCCCCTCCCTTTGACCCCCTTATGCAAATGGTGGCAAAGGAGGCTTGGGCGGCTCCTGACTCAGTGGAACCCACCCCCAGGAGACCATCTAAGTTCATCACGGCCCCCAAGGATAAAGAGTTTCTGACCAAAGGCATCTCTGTTGATGCTATGGTGGTGGCTGCAGCTACCAAGAAGGAGTTAGCTGATCCTTCGGTGCCTGTTCATCCTCCTAACAAGGAGTCTAGGTCGATGGACAGGTATGGGAAGCGGATGTTCTCGTCAGCGACCTTTACTATGAGATCGCTGAATTACCTGTGTCATTTTACTCGACTTCAGAGGGACTTACTCAAGGAAGCGAGTGAGATGTTGAAGGACCCAACAGCTGCGTGTTTTCAGGACAGGATGAACTCTCAGCTGGCTACCCTTAATTCTATAACCAACTCCTCCATGCGCCTCCTTTCATATGCGGCTGATGGAGCAAGTAGAGCGGCAGGTACAGGTGTAGCCTTGCCTAGGCATGCCTGGATGCGGCTTTGTAATTTTGTGGACCCCTTTAAGGCGTCCTTCACTAATTCCCCCTTTGATGGATCATCCCTCTTTGGTCCTCAAGTGAAGGAAACCCTGACTAGGTGCGAGACTGATGGCAAAACTCTTTCTGCCGTCGGAGTCCGTTTTTCTACTCCTTCTAGACCTTACCCCAAAGGTCAGAAGGGGGGAAAGATGTGGTTCCGTAAACAATCTCAAGGAGACTTGCCTGACGCACAGAGTCGATTACCCTCTAGAGGCAGAGGGGGGGAACAACAATGGTAGATGCCATCCCAGAGGCAGAGGGGGCCCGCAGAATCAGGGCAGTCGAGAATCCTTTTCCGACAAGCCTTTTCAGCATCCCTGAGGTGTTGCCCGACTGTCCACCTTCGGAGGCAGTCGGGGGAAGGTTGTCACTGTACCCAAAAGCCTGGCTATTTCCGAAGGCTACAGAATCCCTTTCCTTTTCATTCCAAAGCTGTCCAAAAAATCCCTTCCAGACGTTCCACCCAGTCAAAGGGAGCAAGCAGCATTAGAAATTTCAAAGCTGCTCGCAAAAAGAGCTATTCAACCAGTGCCAGCAGACCAAGTAGGATCCGGAACCTACTCCAAATTCTTTTTGGTTCCAAAAAAAACAGGGGACTGGAGACCCATTTTGGATCTCAGCAACTTGAACAAGTTTATCAAGAAAACAAAGTTCCAGATGGTCACACTGCAGTCCATTCTTCCTCTTTTGGAACACGACAGCTGGATGTGCTCTATAGATCTCCAGGACGCGTACTATCACATCAAGATGAATCGACACTCCAGGAGGTTTCTCCGCTTCAGGCTGGGAACCAGTCATTTTCAATTCAGAGCCCTGCCCTTTGGTCTCACTACAGCCCCCGAGTGTTTACCAAATGTATGGCAGTGGTAGCCTCTCATCTGAGACGTCAAGGATTCCAGGTGTTTCCGTATTTAGACGACTGGCTCCTTACAGCCCCCACCAAGCATCTTTTACTCCTCGCCAGAGACTACACCTTTCGCACATGTCAGGCATTAGGCATTTCAATAAACTACGAAAAGTCTGTCTTGTCGCCTTGTCGTGTTATTACTTTCATAGGCGCAAATCTAGACACAGTCAAGATGTCAGCCAGACTCACAGAGCAGAGGATAGCAGACATACACAAACAGGTCTTTCTTCTTTTGCAGAACAACAAAGTCAAAGCCAGACAGATCCTGAAAGTCTTGGGAATTATGGCGGTGGCCATCCCTCTCCTACCATTAGCTCGCTTCCATATGAGGATTTTGCAATGGATGCTCTTCACACAATGGTCTTACCAAAGCCTTCCAATGTCCCATCCTATTCGGATAACTCAGTCGTGCAAGAGTCATCTCTCTTGGTGGATCACATCTCCTCAGCTCTTCCTAGGGAGACCTTTTGTCCCTCCCCCTCCGGTTGCTACAGTGACAACGGACTCCTCCCTGATCGGGTGGGGGGGGGGCATTTCCAGGGCAGGACAGTCCAGGGCATGTGGCAACCGTTCGAGTGCCACTTGCACATAAACGTCCTACAGATGAGAGCAGTGCTTCTAGCGTTGCAAGCCCAACAAGTCTCTCTTCCCAAGGGAACTATAGCAATACAAACAGACAACATGTCTGTAGTGTGGTACATCAACAAACAAGGCGGAACCAGGTCTTACCCCCTATGTCGAGAGGCACTCAGACTATGGCAATGGGCGATTTCTTCTCAGCGATTTCTGTTAGCAACGCACATCCTGGGAAGTCCAATGTGATTGCGGACAAATTGAGCAGAGCTATTCTCAGGCCTCACGAGTGGTCTCTGAACAATTCAGTGTTGGAGAAAGTTTTTCGAAAGTGGGGCAGGCCTTACTGCGACCTTTTTGCTACTCCCCAAAACAGCAAGTGCGACGATTTTTTCACCCTCTTTCCCCAACCAGGCCATCCCAGCAGAGACGCTCTAGTGCACGTTTGGCCCCGGGGACTTCTATATGCCTTTCCTCCCTTCCCACTGATATCCCAGCTGATACAGAAAGCCATCGCTTAGGAAGCTTCTATGATCCTCATTGCCCCTTACTGGCCTCGACAAATTTGGTTCCCCTTTCTCCACCGTTATCTGTTGGAACAACCTTGGCATCTGGACCCAGTTCCAGACCTCTTGACCCATCAGTTGGGTCAGTTGCACCACTCCCTTCCCTCTCTGAACCTCACAGCGTGGTTCCTCCAATTCCGACCTTAGCCAGGCTTCCTTTGATATCTCACTCAGTTAGAGATATCTTGATTGCCTCTCATAAATCTTTCACTCGGAAGATTTATCATAGCAAGTGGAAACGTTTCTCCTATTGGGCGCAGTGAAAGAATATAGATCCTTTGACTGCTTCTATTCAAACAGTTCTAGACTTTTTAGCCGAACTTTTCCATGCAGGTTCGTCCCCATCTACCATTAGAGTTCAATTGGCTGCAATTTCGAACTTCATGTTGGAGTCTCAGAGTCCTCTATTATGTCTCACAAACTCTGCAAGGCCTTTTTAAAAGGAGTCTTTTTACTCAAACCACCCAACAGAGATCCTCCTCCTCAATGGGATCTCAACTTGGTTCTGGCATCCTTAATTCTTCCCCCATTTGAACCTGTGGCTTCATGTTCTATAAAATTACTTTCATGGAAGACACTCTTTTTAGTAGCTATCACCTCCGCTAGAAGAGTCTCTGAGCTCCATGCTCTGTGTAGTCGACCCCCTTATCTTGTGTTTCATAAGGATAGGGTGTCCTTACGTACTAACCCGTCCTTTTTGCCCAAGGTAGCTTCACTGGCAAATTTGAATCAAACCATTGAGCTTCCTGTTTTCTTCCCTAATTATTCTAATGGGTCAGAACAAAAGTTACACTGTTTAGATGTTCATCGCCAACTTAGGTACTATTTAGACAGGACCAAACAATTCAGGAAATCTGACCAACTGTTTGTTTCTTATGCAGAAGGTAGAATGGGCCTTCCCTAGTGTATGAGACAAGACATCAACGATTGCCATCCAAACCCAGGGCTCATTCAACTAGAGCTTTAGCCACTTCTGTAGCTTTCCAAGACAGGCTGCCTATTGATTCGATTTGTTCGGCAGCTACTTGGGCTTCTCCCCATACCTTCATTTCTCATTATAAGTTGGACTTGGCCTCTAGAGACTGAGCCAACTTTGGTTCCACTGTACTCAAGTGTCTGTTCCGATAGGCCACCCGGGACAAGTTGCTAGGGAAGCGGTCCCATCCAGCAAGAATGAAGGCGAGATTGACAACTTAACATTTAGAAGTTATGTACCTACCATAACGTTCCATGTTAGTTGTCTTCTTCTCGCCTTCTTTCTTGCGTCCCACCCTCCTTCCCCCTAGCCAGGACAGACCTAGAAGAGTTTTCTTCTTTGTTCCTTATGGAATTTTATTGCTGGCCTTAGCTTTCAAACGAGATCTGAGGAGTTACCGCCTAGCATTGTGGGATATAGGGGAGCCTCGAGTCGGTGAAACTAACTCTCGAGCTTTTAGAGTGGCCTCGGCTCCGAACCCATCCAGCAAGAAAGAAGGCGAGAAGAAGACAACTAACATGGAACGTTATGGTAGGTACATAACTTCTAATTTCTTCAGTACTGGCATTCCTAATATTTATTTTCATTGTAAATGCCAATAGTGATATCAAATACCAGGGTCTGTATCACATTATCGGAAGCAGTACTAACCGAACTCCTCTTCGTCGAACTCTATTAAGTGAAATCTTATTCTGTCAAATGATTGTTTCAGCAAAGATTTTCTCAGGGGAAAAAACAGTTGTCCAACCCAGTGACCACAACAAAAACAGCACTATTTAAACCCCCCCAACTAAATATACCAACTCCAAGATTGCACTACAGTAAGGAAAAGGGCAAATCCCTAATTATAGCCCACTGTTTTTCCCCTGGAAAAAACTTCACTGAAATGATCATTCAATGGAATAAGATTTCATTTAATAGAGTTCGATGAAGAGGGGTTTGGTAAGTAGTGCGTTCAATAAAACTGATAGGGACCCCAAATACCATAGTGTCACTTCCCAATATTAGAAGTAATTATGTGTACATATTTGGGTCTGTCTACATGAAACAAGCACATTTCTTTCTTTTTTATTTTGTTTTACTCCACAGAAAACTAACAGTATATGTGATAGCAGCAGTATACAAAGACATGCTAAACTGTAGTACTGGCATTTCTTCAGTACAATGATATAGATGAAGCACCAATATTACATACCTCTTAACTGTCCAGAATTTTGCCATATATTTTTGCTCTCTCCCTCATGATGAAACCACAGTAACTGTGGGAAAATCCTATGATACCCACACACAGGAGTGGATTATTGCTAAATTATTCACTTGCTGTTCTACTTTATGTAGTAGCAAAGCAGTTAATCTACGCACACACAGGAGTGGATTATTGCTAAATTATTCACTTGCTGTTCTACTTTATGTAGTAGCAAAGCAGTTAATCTACGCACACACAGGAGTGGATTATTGCTAAATTATTCACTTGCTGTTCTACTTTATGTAGTAGCAAAGCAGTTAATCTACGCACACACAGGAGTGGATTATTGCTAAATTATTCACTTGCTGTTCTACTTTATGTAGTAGCAAAGCAGTTAATCTACCCACACACAGGAGTGGATTATTGCTAAATTATTCACTTGCTGTTCTACCTTATGTAGTAGCAAAGCAGTTAATCTACCATCTGTTGCCATGTTTATTACCGTTGCATAGTTCTGAAATCTGTCTTATCAATTATTCTAATGTGAGTTATATTGTTGTAAGTCAGTGAGGATTTCCAGCATTGGCAGGCTAGAATTCTCCACAGGCATGTTTCTTATTTTCTATTTGCTTACGTTTCACATGTCCTTGTTTTTATTACACTAGAAACCTTTTTTCTTACATACTGCCTTAGTGACATTCATTTTATGAAAGCTTAAACAACTTGATTTGACTGTTTAATTCTCAAAATTTAAAAGTACTTTTGAATTTTGAGAATTAAACAGTTAAATCAAGTTGGTTGGTGTCCATTTGCTGCTTGCAGTGTTCTTTTTTGTTGTTTGTGGTCAAGTTTGAACACTGTGGTTGCTCTGTTTGGAGTTATTTTATGAAACCTTGTTAAAAGCCAATCAGGACTGAAGTTTTCTTTCAGTTGTAGTTTTCTTTTTTTCAGAAGGTTCAGCATCTGTGGTGTAACTGCACAAAGTAATAAAACAGAATTTACCTAACGATTTACACTTCTTCATGATGAATAAGACAAGTTACCTCTTCGCCATTTTTCAAATTGTCATGTCTGCGAATCCAGAGGTAGCACAGATCATCACACTTCATTTAATTTGTTGGGGCAGATCTGCTTGTGCAGGCAGTGAGCATAATATAACTTCAAGGTGTATTTGTTGGGAATATAGCTTTTTGCAGGCACGTAAGTAAACATGCATTGGTAATACACAGAATTTATTTTCCTTTTCATTTGTAAGGTTAGCAGTATTTTTTTTTATCTTTTCACTGAGTTTGATTACCCTGTACATTAGGTCAGAATATTACCTGGATATCCTGAAGTTGGTAGGGGGTGGTTAGTGTAGGTACCGATGACTGTGCCTCAAACGGTATCACACTGATGTTACATTTAGGTTGCCAGCCCATTCCTGGAATCACAGATAACTTCCTTCATCTTTTATGATTTGTTTTTCTGTCTTACTTCATGTTTTTAATTTGGGCAGAACTCATCACTGTGGTATTGTAGCTACCTGTCATGGGTAGTCACAGATTTATCTTCTTTTAATAACATCTATGTTCATTATACATTGCATGTCTGTCCTACCTGGTAGTGCCAGGACAGCAGTTGCAGTGGGCAGCTGTGGCTGCACTGTAGAGACAAAAGATATCATTACTCACTGGACAGTTACTCTGGGAGTGTCTTCTCTGTTAATATTTGTCATCACAAAATAATTATATGAATCAGAAAAGGTAGTCTGTAAACATATTTGTTAGTAATGCGCCTTAGTCCTCAGTGCATTGTGCAGACAGTACTCATATTTGTCTTCTTGAGGTCCCAAGAAATGCAAAATGAATATGAACAGGTGTGAAGATATATATGTGTGCTCATAGATAGGTACTAGGCTTGTGGTCAGGGGGAACATTGAGGAGCGTAGCCCAGTTTTCCAGTTGCCCCAGAATCCTGTGTGGTGTAGTGACTTGCTCAGAGTCACACAGTAGGCAAATGGAGGCTGAAAGAATCAAATACTGGACTATAGGAAGCAGCTTACTACCAGGTGATAGCCTTAAGCATGTGCACTAACTTCTCCTTTCTAAATAAAAATAAAGTAAAAAAGAACAGGGCAGTGATGGACACTCTCTGAACCATTGTAATTATAAACTCTGTCTCACTATCTTGCTTTCACCTTTTTTCCAACACTGCTTATCATAGTCCCAGTAGGCAGAGAGTGTAGGCACTTGGCACTGCCTTCTCCCTCCTTCAGGTACACTAAGTACTCTTGTTGTAGTTAGTAAACATTACTGCGTGGCTTGCTGTATGCATCCTACTGGTACAGATGTGCATGTTAAAAATGGTCTCAATAATAAATAGTCTTGTTGATTTTGTTCAGATTTACTCTATTTAAATGTAATTTAGAAAGATGGATGGGAAACAGCAAATTGACTCCCGGTTTAGCACCCATATCATCATGGATAGAGCCAACAAGTAAATGCTCCAACTCATCATTATTCTGCCCACCTCTGGGTTACTCACTTAAAGAATATAAGGGCTAAAAACTACCCTGGAAATATAAGGTTAGGCTTCTTAAAAGGTTAGGCTTCTTAAGATTCTCACAACTCAATAAAATAGTGAAATACCAGTAAACCATTGATAAGTTCTAAGGTAGGGCTTTTGATTTTGTTTAGCTTCACTGATGGTTGTAAGGTGGGGGTTGATATCTTTCAACTTTGTAAGGTCCTACCTTATGTTTTTGTAACTGTATTGATATTAACTTCTAAAACTGAGTCTTCTGTTGATTATTTTCATTTAATGCTATTTCATTTTGTAGTATATTGTCATGCAAGGATCATCCTAATCAAGTCCTTATTTTTTAGTAAAGCTAGAAAATTAACATTTTAAGTGTTTTGATTTTTCTTAAAATTTTGTTTTCCTTAGCTTCAGAGTCGATGTTGAACTTATCTGTCATGGGTGTTGTGCTGTCGTGCCCATTTTACAGTGGGTCTAAGTCTGCATGATGCTACGTAGCCTTCCATTGGTCAGTGGCTGTGATTCATGAACAACAGTGCATCTTATTAAAGTGCCGGCCTCCATAGTCTGTGGTGTCAGTCTCTCCTGGCTTGTCAAACCAGGACATTCTTGTGATATTGTCACTCTGGAAGGAGCTGCCAGTCCTCATCAAGCCAGCAGCTAGTGGGGTACGTTCTCTCTGTCATACTTTTTTTTTCTAAGTGGTTTCTTTTCATTTTCATTTCATTCACTTTCTTGCACAGGTTGTTTCTTCTGTGGTTAAGTGCCACATAGTGTGTCAGGTACCTTGAAAAAAGATCAGACAAAGCACATGTAAAACTTGTGTAGAAGATTAAGCTAAAAATGGGAGAAAGCCAACAATATAAATATAAATTGTGTAGATAAGGATGTGCTGAGTTTTTTGACAGACAGTATGCATGATGTCTCTATATTTTAAGGAGGCTTTTGGTTTAGAAACTTGCTAGTACATTATTTGGCAGGAATGGAACATGGTTAAACTATGACTTTCACAAGATTTTTGGAGTTGTAGTGGAAAAGTACAGTGTGTCTGACAACTCTGCAAAATTAGCATTGCCTATAGCATCAGTTCATAAATTGATATATTTACTGTTCTTCCACATATAAATAGAACTACTGGATTAGATGAAATTAAAAGGACAATCCCAGCATTTAAAATTAGGGTCCATGTTAAGCTGACAGAAGTCATGCCCACTTCGACATGTCACTTTAATTCCCACCCACAGTGCCATTTTAATTTTAAGTATCCTGTAAATCCCCAGTTCCAGTCATGCTTCAGCTGCCAGGATAAACTAATCATTGTATTTGTGTTCCTCTCCACCATACATTGGATTGGGGAACTATGCCCCCAGCTCCTGGCTCATACTTAAAATAAAAATAGCTGTGCCAGGGAAAAGGAACATCAGTGTATACAAGTTTTTAAATTTTGCAACACTCATGCTTCTACAGATGTACAAACAGCTCACTCATAAAAATAGTGCATGTGTCTAGTAGTATTCAGAAATCAGCACATATCAAAGTAGAAGCTGAAAAACAAACAGAATACTGTGTTTACTAATGCTCTAACCATCACACACTTGCTTTCTATGGAATTACTAGCAGGTCATAAAGTCACTACACCAGGCTAGTTTTCAAAAATCAGAATACAGTAAAACATGAAAGAAAGAGTAATATGATTTCCACTACTGATTGCCTAACTCAGAAGCCATGCCATAAAATTGTTGTAGATGGCCAGGATCCACAATCAGCACAGAATAAAATATGAAATGAAAAAACAAAAAAAAAAAACCCATCTGTTTACTAATGTTTTAAAAGCTTTGCATTACTGATGTGCTTTCTAGAGTAGAAGGAGCAGTCAGGTCATAAAAAGCCAGAAAGGCTACTTTTCTCAATGGGTAAAATGCACAGATTAAACTAATGAATGACTCACTAGGAGAGCTGTTAGTACAACCGCAATTTGAGAAAACACCTTCGAAACTTCCTTCAGGCACTTTTCCTCCACCCCCATCAGCCAAAGGTGAGCATGCTCAGAAAGGCAAACCTGAAATGTAAACAAAGGCTGAAAACAAAAAATCTTTGAGACTGTCCCTTTAAAATAATTAATTATGTCCTGACTTGAATAAAGGTGCTATGGTCTGGGAATCTGGTGCAGCTGCTGCACACCTTAAACAATAAACACAGCTTTGTTCACTCAGAACTATGGGTAGTCACTTATTTTCTTCCCTGATGTATTGAAAGTAGGTGAGACTAAGTCACCTGTTGCAGGGTAAGTGCATAATGTTTTTCATTATTTACCTGTGCAGCTCTAAGTAGTTGTACTGTGACCTCTGGCAGATTGATTCAGTGCCAATATCACCCCCCTCTCACCCCCTAAAGAGCCCATCTCAAGACCAAAGGATTGCCAAATTCCGGTGCTAAAGGCCACATAGGTACAAACAGCACTCTCCAAAGCTAAGAATGCAGCATCCATGGCACCAGACGACATCCTGGGCTGTGTACTACATGAACTACAAAATGAACTGGCACCTCACCTAAGTGTCATGTTTAATCATAGCTTCACCTCAGGCTTTGTGCCCACTGAGTGGCGTACAGCTACAGTTGTCCTACTCCACAAGGGGGGATCCACCTTGGATCCTGGGAACTACTGCCTCATCAGTCTGACGAGCCTGATCTGCAAGGCCATGGAATATATTATCATGGAACTTATAAACAAAGACATTGGCAACCTTCAAACACTGGACCCCACTCAGTTTGGGTCCGTGAAGGGCCGATCTTGTCTCCTGAACCTGACTGACTTCTTCAAATCAGTCTCCAGAGCCGTGGACAAGGGTAAGGCAGTCCACACAGCCTATCTGGACCTCGTCAAGGCTTTCAACACCATCCCCCACTCTGGAATCCTAGATAAACTTACTAAGCTGGGCATTAATCCTTACGTCACTCGATGGGTTGCCAACTGGCTTACTGACAGAACCCACACTGTAAAAGTAGCCGACTCCAAATCTAGCTCCAGACAAATGACAAGTGGAGTACCTCAGGGTTCAGTCCTGGGACCGCTTTTGTTTGGCATCTACTTCTCTGAAGTACAGGCCAACACTAAGGGACTCTGGCTACCAAAGTTCGCAGGTGATTGCAAACTGGGAGCCATTATTGCATCCCCAAATTATATGGATATTCTGCTTACAGAAACAGATGCTTGGTGCCAGAGCCATGGGCTCAAGCTCAATGCCAAGAAATGTATAGCTATCCCCTTTGGGAAAAAAACATATACCCGTGAATTACCACATAGGTGGCAATACACTCAACACCGAAAGTGTAATAAGAGACTTAGGGACACAGGTGGACAGTGGTCTCACCTTCGATAACTACATCGCCACAACAATCAGGAAATCCTTCTATGTGGCACACCTCATCCCTAAGGGCTTTTCATCCAGAAAAAACGTGGTCATTGTCCCACTGTACTCATCTGTCATTAGACCCATTATAGAATATAACACTCCATTTGGTATGTACCTCTCAAGACATCTGCAACAACTGGAAAGGCTGCAGAAATACCTCACTAAAAGAATCACAGGCCTAAAGTAGATGCCCTATGCTGACAGTCTTAAAAAACTCCAGCTATACTCTGTCGCATATCGTCTACTCAAGAGGCGATCTCTGCTTAACATACAAGGCCATGTCAAACCCAGAGCTATTGGACATGCTACACTTAAAGATATCCCAATCCCTCAGAGCCACACTCTCCAGGGATCTAAACCTTGTCATCACAATGAACAAAACATGCTGGAGGGATAGGTTCCTGACCCAGAGACTCCCCAGCCTCTGGAATAGACTGCCCATACATGTCAAGCAGAGTGCCTCTTTGGCCGTTTTCAAAAGGAACCTTTAACTCTCAGACCTGTATACAGATACATACATATATGTGTATATATATATATATATATATATATATATATATATATATATATATATATATATATATATATATGTATGTGTATATATATGTATATATATATATATATATATATATATATATATATATATACACATATATAGTATTTTCATTTTTTTCAAATGTTCATTATATTTTGTTTTGATATGTTTTTAGACTCAAGCAAGGCTTGCATATTGTGCACTGCCATATGCCAGCATCATGACTCTTGTAGTTTATGTTTACATTTTTTTTTACCTTATCCATCTGTTCATTTTTTATGTGGGCTGATAACCTGATGTAAGTTGGGTTGCTTTTATTTATGAGCCAAACATGTGGAAACAGTGATTATACTAAATTAATGACATATATATTTAAAAGTACAGTGCACAGTTAAGAGGGCTGCATGAAAACAATATAATCAACTTGGCATATTAATAAAATCCTGAACTGCCTTGCATTATCACAGTATAACAGCACATGCTGTTGTGTTAATTTATCTGTAGCGAGCCAATGTGTAGTTTTAGTTCGTTTTCTGAAAAAACATTTCAATGCCGTCTCTCCCTGAGGCAGTAATTACAGACGACATTTAATTTGATTGCATAGTTTTGTTTCAGCTTCAGAATATAAAATGAAAGAATAGATGTATTTTCTTGATGACTGCTTATCGTCTGCATTCCTACTACTGACTAACAGATTAAAGGTCTTGTAATGGAGTCAGAGTTGGCTATTGTGATAGTGAAACATTAGACTAGTTTGCCTTAGCCAAATCATCAAAGTTAATGCAAGGTATCTGCAGTGTTAACCGTTAAAACTCATTAGTAAGCCTTTGATGTTGAGAGCGGCATTTGACAGGAGTCAAGTTGGACTTAAAAGGTTTTTGAACAAAGGACCTAATTGTTTAAATACTACATTTATTTTATGGATGATTCCATAATGTTGAAATAAGAATAAATTCTGTTTAATAATTTTATTCTGGGGTAATGTGCTGCTCTACAGTGTCCTATTTCAGATGTCGTCTTGGTGCAGAGCATGGAGATAAAACATTCCTACAGTGGTTGTGACAAAGTAATTATACAGGTCATGGCAATGACAACTGAAGTACTTGTACTTTAAGATAAGATATATGGTGAGTTCAAAAACTTTCATCAGACAGGTTGTCTGATGAAGTGACTGAATGTCGTGAAAGTGCTTACTTTGTGTGTATCTTTGTTCTTTTATTGAATTAACAGTTTACAGTACGTTTCTAGCCTGCAGGCTTAGTGCAGTATTTTTTACTTATTTGGCTTTTGTTTTCCTGCAGTACTCCGTACCCTGCCTTCATTCGTTTTGTTCTGAGTTCAGAAAGTATCTTTTTAACATAAGCAATCACTTCAAAGCAATAGCACGTTAGTGTACATCATTGAAGTACAGCCCTTGTGCTTTATAAACAAGTAACATGCAGATACATATTTACAAATTCCTTGTGTTGCCAGGATAACTTGCTTTAATGTTAATATGTTTGAGATGTGAATCGGGAGCTAAATGGAGAGGTGATTTGTAGGAAGTCAGGTAAAGTGCCGAGTGAATGAAGCATTGGCAGATGTATCTTTGTTGAAGAAATCCTAGTAACTGGTTTTTAGATTAGTTGTATCCATTTTAGATGTAACAACGGTGGTCAGGAGATCAAGATTTGGTTCTAAAACTGAGAAAGCACGGATAGTATGTGACATTGTGTTATAGGGTTTATTGGGCTAATTTACTACTTTTCCCCACCTGCCTAGAAAACTATGTGGATGAGAGAAGCTCTTTATGCAGTATCGATAGGAATCTGATGTGACTTGACAGCACTGTGAGGACAGAATGCATCATTAGAATGAGACCTCAGCGGATGGTGTGAGGGATGTGTGGTAAGTTTACTGGCTAGTTTGGCAGGCATTTAGTTATAGTAGTTTGGATGTGAAGGATACAAGAAGTAAATCAGTATGATTTTTGGCATATATTAGCTTTTTTGAGGACTAGTAGCATTTATAAAGAGAAGATAAGGCAATAAATCTGTAGATTTGGTTGGTGGGTGTTTGTAAAAAGGATAGATTTTTTATGAGCTGCAAATTGTCAGGGTTTTGGATAGGCTAATAAAATCCCATTTCCAGTAGGTGTTTTGCCTCATGAGAGTAGTTAGTGGAACATTTTCCAGTTGAAATAAAAAATAACCTTTTTGTGTAAGGTAATAGGAAGTTAGTATGTGATGGCCATGGCTCCCCAGCATCACCAGTGTAGAGGGCTGTGCTTCCTCACTCAGTATTCTAATTACAAGATCATAGTACCTCAGAGATCAATGTGCTACTTGCTTTTCCAGGAATGTCAAGTGTTCCTTTATTCCAAGTTATTGCAACCTAGGAGTTAGTATTACTGAGAGAAATCCCCATCCCCACATTGGAGAAGGTAAAATGAGGAGTGCCTCCTGGCAAAAGACATGTAAATTCAATATAGTGTCTTTTATTATTATGTCCATTTGTATTTTACAGACATTTTCATTGTTTTCGAAGTTACAATTTATGTTTTTTTCTTCTGCACTAACATTTCAGATATTAACAAAATTAAATGTAGTTTCTAAAAAATCCAATTTTTACATGTATACAGTTGCACTACTAAAGATGCTAGAAATACAGTTACTTTAAGCGAGGGTGTTCCACAGTGAGTTCCTTTCCTCATTCTCTTTAGTGTGCATATTAACTTTGTCTTTTGATATAGTTTGTATAATATGACATTACTGTTAATATTTTCTTCTCCTGTGGAAAGACCAACATTAGTTTTGTTTTTCCTTCACAGGACTTGCCCACTGTCTCCTCTACCTGTACCTAATTGGACTATTCATTTTGTGTGTGTGTGTGTGGGGGGGGGTTGAGCCATATATCTGTGGGCTAGGTGAGATACCTATGGTCCATCTGTTCCTGCCTAGGCAGCCTAATCAGTCCATTCATTTCCAACAGAGAGAGTCGGATAGTAAAAATGGTAAAAAGTAGGTCAACATGCTGGCCCTGCAGAGTGGCTGGTCCCTTCCCCCAATGGGGCACATCCCTCCCTCCCTCACAGTGGCTCTTCCAGTTCTTCTGTGGCTATCTGTCACAGGGGTGCCTTTGCATGTTGTCTTGGCTATATGGTAATGCACATGGGCAGTACATACTCACAGGCTGTTGCTCCATGGGAGCAATACCCAGTGTGCTCCTGCTAGGTGCCACCCAAGTGGCAAACTAGGACCCCCCCCCCATGATGGGTGAGCTGACAGTAGCAGCTTACTCCCATCCTCCCATGCTAGCTGCATCAGTACTCTGGTCACCTGGGTAGTATATTAGGGTGTTAGCCCTCTGTGCCATAGTAGCTGACATAGACCAACTTTACTTCCAGTGAAAGAAATTCTTAGAAGTTTTGGAAGTAACTGCTAGTATCTGTTTTAATAACTACTATGTAACTAATTTTAACCAATGAATTTGTTAAGTGAAGCACAATATATTAAGATCTTGCTGTCACAATAATCAGCATTATGGACTTCAATAAAGATAAACAGTACCCAAAGCTCTGGTATTCATTCATGTTTTAGGTACCCTTTTGGATGGTTATTCACTTGGAGAGAGAGAGAGAGATGCGCCTTGTATGTTTATGAAGTGCCTGGTAGTTAGCAGGATAAAAGGAGGGAGAGAGGGAGAGCAAGGCAGTAACTAAGGCATACTAATTTGGTTCATTTGATAGCATTTTTTCTTTGGGCAGAGTTGAGAGAAGAAAAGTGGAGAGGAAGTCAGGGGTCTTGCTGGGTGTTCACAGCTTAGCCATGCCAAACTCCTATGATTTCATGCATGAATGGAATTCCACTTCTCAAACTTGGGGATAGGAAAGTGCATGAGAAAACTATACAGCGACAATGCATACAAGAGACAGCAAAAGCAGAAACGTTGGAGAATAAAGAGCGGAAGGGTGCACTCATGGTTCCTTAGTGATCTTTAAGTGAAAAACAAAAAAACCCTGCAAAAATATAACCAAGAAAATTGAATTCCTTTCATTATTTGCATTTACTGATTTTTACCACACCCATTTGTTAATTCTTTCATTCTCTGATATCCATTTTAGGGAGGCAGTAGAGCTGCATGTATAAGCATAGGCAGAGAAACTAATTCTGGTTAGGATGGCAGTCTTGTCACTGTTGCACATATATATAAACATGTGCATGTGCGCGCACACACACACACACACACACACACACACATACAATATTCACAGCAGTGGGCACATTACAGTGTCACTGATTCACCTATGGCAGGTCTGTGGGATGTGAGAAGAAACTGGTAAACATGGTGAAAAACCATGAGGACACAAGAATGGCATTATGTTTCCTCACAGAAAGCATTCCAGCTGAGAAATGAACTGGAGGGCCAAGGGCTGTGAGGCAACAGTGTTAACCACTGTACCATGTGACAATTTATCTTGCATTAGTGGTTAGTAGCATTACAATAATTGGTATCACTGGGGGGGGGTCGCTCCTGTCCCTTATTGTATACTATTATGCAACAGGAAAAATCAAACTTAATGTTCCAGGGATCATTCTAAAACACCATCAAGACCAACAACCTCACAATTTTTAATGCATAGTTTTAAAGCCAAAAACTCCATTATGCTGGCCCCAAGTTAAGTGTCATCATCTGATTCACATCCCCTGCACACTGCATATTGCAATGAAATTCTCCAGAACCAGACATTTCATCACCCAATTTTATCCATACAAAATAAGACACTGCCACAGGAGAACCTGGCATGTAAAGTAGCTCTGTACTAGCTTGCACATGCCAGAATTTGCAGTTCTTTACTATAAATCTAGATATGTATGATACAGCTATAGAATATGGGAACATTGAAAAGTGGCTGTCTGTCTGATACAGATAGTAGCTTCACTTAAGATTCAGAACTAACACTGTGCAAACTAGTATGAGAAATGTAAGCTTTCAGACGTGTGGGTTTGGTAGTGTCAAACTTGCCAAAAATATCATATGAGCTGCTTCATAGCTAATATTTAAATTACAGTGATGCCAGAAAGAGACACTAAGCGTATCTAGTCTGCCAGTTAAGCACATTAGCCTTGCACCTTCTGTCCTTCCCTGCCTTACTCCCTTTTTGTGCCTGTCGCATGTCCTTTTAAATGCCTCTGTGGATTTCTTTTTCACTGCCTACTTCATTAGACCATTACATGGGTACAGAACCCTTTCTGTAAAAAGTACTTTCCGAGATTCAAAAATTGTTATTCCTTTTAATTTATTGCGAAGGAAAATAACTATTTGCTACAAGGGAAATTATTTTTCTGAGCTATGATACAGAATCGGAATTGCCTAGCCATGATAAGGCTTTGCTGTATCTAATAATGGTGGCTGCCAAAAAAGCAATTACTAGAAAATGAAAATCAAAGTGTAAACCAACTATACTAGACGTAGTGAATATAGTTGTTGTTGTTTTTCTTTCGGCTTTTCCTGGTTAGGGGTCGCCACAGCAGAACTCCGGTCCGTTAATGATTGGCAGTAGATTTTTTATGGGTGCCGAGGTGCCAGCTCGACGCCCAACCTTCAACAAAGGCACGCCCATTCTACGCATGTCTTTCGAACACCACTCGACCGCAGGGAGGACATGCAGACTCCACACAGAAGGCGCTCCAGCCGAGAATCGAATGGGAGAACCTCTTGCTGTGAGGCAGTAACGCCACTGCTGCAACACTGCGGCTTAGAAGTATACCTTTGATTAAGTCTTTTAGAAGGTTTGATAAAGCAACATGCAAAAGGGCTTACCTGTTTGTATCACTGTTGCGAATAAACATTTTATTTTGGAGTGATTTTTATGTTTGTCCTGAGCGTGCTTTGTTCAGTGGCTTTATTGATTTACGTTTTATCTCTTTTACTACAGAAGTAGTGAATATAGTATCGCCTCTGAGTAAACGATATGCAACAGAGTACAGCTGGAGTTTTTTTGACGGTCAGCATAGGGCATCTGCTTTAGGCCTGTGATTCTTTTAGTGAGGTATTTCTGCAGCCTGTATAGGTTTCTTGATACCCAGCTTGGGCAACTTTCATTAGTAGCTGTTTTTCATCCTAGATGTCCATTTAAAGTTTAATCAGTATTGATTAACTAGACCTCGTATATCTCAACCCCTTAATGCAAGATTTCTGAGCAAGGCTAAAATTAATGAGAGGGACAAAGGTCCAAAATCATGAACAAAGTTTAAGTATTGCTTTCATAAGTTTAGAAAGTTGTTATAATGACAGCTTTTAGATTAGCATGCATTTTCTGAAGGATATGAGGTCTGAAACACAAATGTCTGTCATTATTTAGTGACCACAGTCCTAAATAATATGCTAGAAATCTGTACATTTTATGAGGGAAGGTCGAAAAAATGTGAGGCAAAGATCTTGACATTCTGTGAAATTCTGGTCATTTGAGAGGAATGCTAGAACTTAACTTTTGAATAAACTGAAGTGTCATTCAATGGCAAGTTTCAAAAAGTCAGATGTGTCTTCAAGTTACACTGATCATGTACACTACAGCTGTCACTATGAAATACTTTAAATAAAGTTAACTGTGGAAAGCAAGAGTCCTCTCTGTTGCATTACACCAAGGAAAGTATTTTTAATTTTGTTAGACAAGATGTTTTATGTGAATAACTGTGAAGAACTGATATAAACTGTTTTATATTAATTGCTCTTTAGGGATTGTATTACTGCTTTCTCATAATACCTTGTATAAGGAGAAGTGAAGTCTGGAGAAGCAGATTATATTAAAGCTTCTGCCTAAGACCTTTATAATGAATTTCAGAGTGCCTTGTTCAGCTGCACAGAAGGGAACGGGAACACACAGAGATTACACTGGAATAACACTGAACTATACAGTGTGATTGTCTTAATGTCGTGGCACAAATTCATTGCCAGAAGCCTTCAGAGCTAGCAATATATTTTGTAAATACAAGGGAATCAAACTTTAATGAGTAAAATAGAGAGATTTTAGCTCTACAGGAAAAATGTAAATAGTTTTTCACTACAGAACAGTAAATCATGTCCGAGTTAACATGAAATGTTAAAACAGTTTTACAAACTTTTAAAGATTTACCACATATGTAAAGTATGTATAGGTTGTTGAGACACTGAGGGTTGACTGCAGTACTCAGTAGACCATCATACACTCATAGAGGAGTAGAAAATTTGTGTGAACCATTGTAAAATTCAGAGTGAGAGGGAGAATGGTGCTGATAGAATATAATTAATTATTAGTAATAATACCCTGCACCACAGGGCTCAGTCCTGGGCCCACTCTTGTTTGGCATCTACTTTTCCGAAGTACAAGCAAACACAGGAGGGTTATGGCTGACAAAGTTTGCAGATGACTGCAAACTGGGCGCCATAGTAGAAAACACATCTGACACAGATATCCTTCAGAAGGGTCTCACAGAAACGGATAACTGGTGCCAGAGCCATGGCCTAAAGTTAAATGCCAAAAAATGCATAGTCATACCCTTCGGGAAAAACAAGGTTACCCCTAGCTACCAAATAGGTGGCAATCCACTGAGCACAGAAGAAGTTATCAGGGACCTGGGGACCCAGGTTGATAGTAGTCTGTCATTCGACACCCATGTAGCTAAAGTAGTTAGGAAGACCTTCTACATTGCCCACCTTATCATGAAGGGATTCTCATCTAGATCAAGGGAGGTCATAGTCTCCTATACTCATCACTCATCAGACCAATGATTGAGTACAATGCCCCATTCGGAATGTATCTGACCCGACACTTGCAGCAGCTGGAGAGGCCACAAAAGTTCCTCACCAAAAGGATAAAGGGTCTCAAACATCTGTCCTATGCTGCCCGACTGAAAGAACTCCAGCTCTATTCAGTCGCACCGCTTGCTCAGAGGTGACCTTTGCCTAACATACAAGGCCATGTCAAACCCAGATTTGATGAATATGCTTCACCTCAAAAATCTAGATCCGTCAGAGCCACAAGGGCGGGAGACTTAAACCTCGACACGGCTATTAATAGGACGTGCTGGAGGGATAGATTCATCACCCAAAGACTCCCTATGCTGTGGAATAAAATCCCGGTATATGTGAGGCAGAGCACCTCGCTGGCCTTGTTCAAGAGAAATCTTGACCAATGGATGGGAGATCGCAGATATACCCCAGGGATTACCTCAGTGTCACTGCTCAACAGAGGCACAGCAAAATAATGGGTATAGTTCCCCATACTAAAGGGGTGGCGTAAGCCACAAAACTATGGGCTAGGCTTGTAAATGCCCTCGGGCAGATAGCCTAGTATGAACCTATGAACCTATAATAGGTTAGGTGATGTGATCTGAAGGAGGGCAGTTGCATTGTGCTTGTTTGTGAAGAAGTGGAACTGGAATTTGGTGCAGGAGGTTGAATGTTTTAGATGTGGAGGTAGTGATTCTCAGACTTTGGGACCAAGGATACATAAGCAGAATAAGGTGGGATTCTAAAAAGTGTGATTTAGTTTGGCAGAGGTATGCACAGTATTTAACACCAGTGTCACGGACCCCTGTGATGGAGGCTGGAATGGTTTACACTTGCAGAAGTCTGACAACAGCCAGCACAAAGGGTCAGAGGTGATTTATAACACCAAACAATCTAGCTATCATAGTGCAGCCAGTTTTCGTTCATAAAGATGATTCATTATGTACTTCACTAGCAGGTGTATATTGTTACTGTATTGCTAAAGAAATTGTTCCATGTTGACCAGTGCACCCTTAATGTGGACAGATTGCAGAACTTCTTGGTTGGAGCAGGGACTGTATATCATCCACCATCATGCCAAGTAAGCTTTGGGGGAGACACCAGGTACTGTCACACCAAGAGAGGGGAGTGTATTTGCATATTGCTGACAGGATAAGCAAGTATGGAATGTCTGGATGACCAGACTGGATGTCTTAGTGGGGATCTATTCACTAATAAGTTGGAGGAGCTACAGCCCAATCAAAGAATACTTTTGTTGGCTATATAAAGTTGTGCATAAGAAGAGTATTGCACCTTCCACAGAAGTGGCATAACCCTGCATTAATGATTGTGGGCAGAATTTTATATTTATAGCATGGTATAGATGCTAAGCTTCTGAACAATTGCTTTTCCCTTAAAGAAAAGTCCTGAAACTGGCTAGTGTTCCAGCTGCTACTGGTTGACCACACTAGATATTTAGTTGAAGTAAGACACATTCCTCTCCCCTCAGAAGTTTACCTATTTTAGGAGACCTTACTGGAAATGGTAAAAGACTGCACTAAGGACATCCTGAGATTGTCTTAAGACATTTTAGCCTAAACTGGAAGTGTGCAGTTAAACAGTGTTATGAACAGCTAATATCCAGGCACACCCTATTCCAAATTTCCAGATCCAAATAATTTTTTAAAGTGCTCCTTATTCAATATAATAATTACAGAAAGACCATGGTGCTTTATGAATACATGTTTTCTAATCAGCTCCTTAAGTAGCCATTACCCTGTTAACTCCTGTTAGTCTTTCAAGAAAAAAGAAGGGTAACAAAATTAATGCTGAGAGCAAGTTACTCCTTGCTGGGATGGAAATGCCCATCTTGATGGAAGTTAGTACCACTGACTGGAGCCCAGTGTTTAGGTAGACAGATCCATTCACTGTACTACATCAGGTTGTTGATGTGTTATTCAGAATCTACAACAAACTTTTATCCAGTGAAATGAGAAGATATAAAAGTAAATGAATGTGTATGACTTGTCATACCTCTAAAAAATCTCCATCATTGCTAAAATCTTCTTGATCTGAGAAGGAACTGTCAGATTGTTAACAATACAACAAAATCTTCTTACATGTGCATGAAATGGGCAGTATAGTCCAACCAAAATTTTTGGAGGACACCTGGGGGTTGTTTGGATACTCAACTATTGTGGGATGTGGGGAGAGGTCAGTGATAGGCAAGGACATATTCAGTAAAAGTAAAGTTATATTGAATCTCTTATCTATACTAATTTACCTTTCATTGTATTCTCAGCCATACTTTTACTTCTAACTCCCAACAGCCCCTGGGAATAACTTTTTTCCATCTCCTCCAAGTTCCTTAGGGCTGCATTTTATCCATAAGCCTGCTAGAAGCTCCTCTTCCACCCTTCCAGAACATCACCCTTTTATTTCCAAGTAATCAAAACAGATATAGTTAGGAAACTTGTAGAGAAAATTACATACGACAGCTGTGTGAAATGCTAGTTGCTGCACTCCAAATTTCTAAAAATAGCAACTCCATCTGTAGCACTCCCATTGCCCCATATTCTTCCTTTGTCATTTAGCAAAGTTGTAGTCCCCTTCAGCTTAAACAAGAACTTAGACTCCCTCTTCCCAAGATCTTCTTACCTGTGGACCCAAAGAAAGGCTGACCTATTGGAAATCTGTACCATCTGTCTAAATAATTGGAAGAAACTGCCTACAGTCAAGATCTTGACTTTGTTGAGAAATATGGACTGTTTTCCTGGGCACAGCATGGATTTAGTAAGGTCTATAATATCCTTATCACTGATAAAATTTTCTCTAACACAGAGAAGGATCTCCTAATTGGTGCCATATTTACTAATAATGATTAGTGTTCAAAACTGTTAACCATTTCAGAGTATGAAAAAATCAGGGCAGTGGATTTTGGGTGTAGGAGTTATGAAATAGGTACAAAGGTATCTCTATGAAAGGTTGTTTAGGGTTCATTCAGGAAATGTCCACTTTTGTTAAATACAACAAAGGCTGAAGTAGCCCAGAGTTAATTTCTCAGCTGACCAAATGTTCTGCATTAAAGATCTGTATATTGATGACTTTCTCCTTAATACTGGCAATTCAGTCTAGCAGTTTCATGAAGGTATTCAAAGTGCACACTCAACAACAGTGTGACTGAGATGACCACAGCAAGTCAACCATAATTACTAAATAAACTGTCTACATGGCCTTTAGTACACACCAGAGACTAAAAGGTAGTGATCCACGCAGGCTGCAAGACTTGATTAATACTCCTGTATTTGTAAATACAGTGTCATAAAAATCCAGGCCTTAAGCTTGACTCGCATTATCTCTTAAGTGCCATAAGGAAACATGTTGATAAAATCATAAAGGAGTTCAGATTGGGCCTAACACTGTGGTCTGGAAAGGAAATTGTGGATATGGCCCAGGTGACCTGAGTCTGAATAGGAGTTTATGCTGTGGAAGAGCTGGGTAGGGAGGATGAGAGGGAGCAGCTGATGCCACCTCACATATCCAGGGAGAGAGAGTGGTGGTTCAAATTGCATGATCTCTACTAAGAAAGTGAAGACTTACAAGGTACTGGAAAAAGCTAGAACAGGGAATATAGGTGTGGTTGAACCATGTCAGTGACTGTAGACCTCATGAGAATATATGAGGAAAGGAGAGATTTAGTGGACTCCAGCTATGACACATTTAGTGAAGTCAGCCATCAGGCATGGGGTTATGTATGGCCTAAGTCAGATAAAAACAACCCTGATGGCTGCCTAGAAGAAGTCCTCGTCAGTGAACTCTCCATCCTCATGGGATTAATGTGGATGAAAATTTGCCATCCCTTGGGGAACAACTGTATCAGTAAATTGCAAAAAGAGCTTATGGTCCAAAAACTCCTACAAGGGAATCCAGGAGGGCTCCTAGAATTAACCTTCTGATGCCCAAGCTTGAATATGTACTACTTATGGTTTTCCTGAATTCTAGTCAAAATTCAAATAGTCAACAAAACACAGTAAGCAAGGTACAATAGTTCATCTCTGTCTGTCCATTTCTCTGTCTGTCTCAGATCCTGTCAATTAGCAATGGTTTACACTTCATGTTATGGCTTGTTCAGCAGTGTTACTAGGCTTACATTCAGATTGATCCTTTTTAAACTTCTGTCCTCAGTTACACCACAAACTCTCAATTAAAACAGAGGTTTCCAGTTCTCTCTCAAGAACATATCCTCAAAAACTCACTATAGATCACACTGTGGGAAGGGGTTATAGCAAAAATACATTGGCTAGCTGGAACCTACTTTATTAAATTAATAAAGATTTTAGATCAAAGCTTAAGATATATCACTCTAAAACCTATACATGTCACTGCTTTAGAGACGGAAGTTGAACCCAAGCTCCTTCACTAAATAACACCATTTAAGTAGCCTCTAACTTCATTTTTTTAAATATTGTTGAGTTTTTGATAATTTGTCTTACAACTTTTAGAACATCTGGCTGCATGGTAAGATAGATTTTTACTTAGTTTTGTAAAATGTGTGTATACTACTTGTATGTAGGATCAAAACTGAGTGTACTTCCTAATGATGTCTCCAGGTGTTTCTTCAGTTGCATTCTGCTGACACCTCTGGACATCAAATTTTGCTTGTTTATATTTGCATAAATAAGTCCATAACCATGCCACATACATGGTATAAGGAGATTTATCTTAAATCTCATGCAGTAAAAGCACAACTGTAATGACATTTGCCCTCTGTTTAGTGCAGAAAAAGTGATATTGAATATCATTTGTATGCTATTTTTATTTTTAATAATTTTCATATTTCTCTAAATATCAAAGTGACAAGACAGACCTGATTAGCCTCATATGTAAGCTGACAGCTGCATGATGAAAATATTGCTAGTAGTAATTGTGTTGCTTGAATGATTACTGAGGTATTCTTTTTTTTTTAAGTTTTTCAATTTGTAAAATAATCACAATATTTACAGTCAGAGATTTGTGAATCTAATAAATGAAAAAACTTCAAGTAAACCTTACAGACAAAAGAAAAACAACTATTTACAGGAGTGTCCATTAACCATCAAGTTATTCAAGTTATTATACATTGCATTAAATCTAAAATGCAGTTATTATTGCTTGTCAAGCAAATCTCTAAGTTGTGTCCATGCATTGTAGCAAGAGGTAATCTTGGTTGTTCTTGACTTAATTGTAATGATTTCCAGGTGACAGACTTCAGTTGCAATGTTTATAAATTCTTTGAAGAAGGATGTAGATTTGTTCTAACAATTCTGAGTTATAACCTTTCTCGCTATAAGTAGTATAGACCACAAAATGCAAGTTACCGAGATATTCTTAACTGTTTATAAAACACTACAATATTACGTAATTCATATTTACTGTGGTTATTATCACTTATAAAATCAAGTTTAAAATCTAAAACTGAATGAATCCAACCAATGTAAAGGGGTTCTTTGTGATGCATAGTTTGCCATTTACAGTTTTATAATAATACTTATAGTTCTAGAGATATGCACATTTGTTTGAAGTGCTTGGCAATAACTTTATTTTGGCCCAGGCCACACCCACTGAGATTTAGAGTTCATACTCAAAAGAGCACCACTGTGGGGGATGAGTTAAAGAAAATTATGCATGAATTGTCTACACTGCTTTTATATACTGTAAGGGCGGCTGCGGTGGTGCAGCAGTTAGCGTTGCCACCTCACAGCAAGGGGTTCTCCGGTTCGATACTCTGCTGGAGTGCCTTCTGTGCAGAGTCTGCATGTCCTTTCTGTGGTCGCACGGGTTTCCTCCAGGTGTTACGGTTTCCTCCCACATCCCAAAGACATGCTGTAGGTGGATTGGACACTCTAAATTGGCCCTAGGTGTGAGTGCGTGCATATGTGTGCCTTCTGTGGAAGCTTGGGTGCTGGGCTGGCAACTCGACACCGTAAAACTCCACTGCCGATCATGAGCGGACAGGTGATCTGCTGCGGCAACCCCTAACCGGGAATAGCCGAAAGAAGAAGAAGATCACTCACTGCCTGTCAGTGCCTATAACAACGGGCTACCTACGTTACTTTATTCATCTCTTTATATATTTATGAAAAGTTTATGAACATTGTATTATCTTTGCATTGTACCCTGGGTTGCAGCTAGAAAGAATATCCAGACCAGCTCACTTATCTAGTTAGTAAACAAACAAACAAACAAAAATGCAGTTTTGGAGTTTTGGGAACTATTTTGAGTGTCCAGCCCTGTTCATTCAGTCACTCCGTGCAGGGCTGGCAATTTCTGAATCTCAGAGCCACTGATGTATATCACTGGGTCTGTTTTACAAATTATTGGCCAGAGGCAGCAACAGCACCCTGTCTAAGCCCAGATCATAAATTCTAAAGACATGCGTCTGGAGCATTTCTCCCCGGGCCTCCGCTGAAAACAGGGTCTGTGGAACCTAGTCGGACTTTCCCGGTCAACAAATGTTAAATAAAAGAAAAAAGAAAAATAAAAAAAAAAGATCAAAAGACTTTGATGATGTACAGTCCATAATGTTTTATATTGGCTCTATGAGCTGGAGATAGTCACAGTTTTTTCATTTAATCTGAGGTAATAAAGCAGAATCCACACAAACAGACACAGTACAAAAGTATGTATTTGTGCATTTAGGGCACCACACACACACACACACACACACACACACACATGCGCACGCCAACATTCAGCTACAGTTCTATGGCAGGCCAGAATACTGATTATAGCCTTTAGACTGCTTCTTCTCTATGTAGCTTTCATGAGGTAGCAGTGATACAGCCAGCCAAGCCTTTTCCTTCCCTTAGGGTCACTTTCATCCCTGTGTCATGGTTCTTTAGCACACAGACTTTATAACCTAACGTGTTGTCAGGGTCACTGTCACAGATTTATTTCTCTGTACCATAGAGGCAGCATTGTCAGTCCAATGTTTGAAAAATAAGCAATGTCTGGTAATAGAATTTCTTTCATCAGTCATTTAATTCATTGCCATATATTGTCTTTTATATGTTTGTGGTCTGGACTGAATAAATCATCATGTGTTATGTTACACAGTCTGTCCTGTAGAGAAAGAATGTTCCTTGGCCCTTCCCTCACATTGTTATTTTTTTTAATATCTTTCTCTCTATAGTCTGTCTTCCTGAAACCACCTCTGTTGTCACTCCAGATTCATTCATGCAAGTTATTTTGCTCCTAAAGGTATGTTTGAATAATACATTTACAAGTGTAGCTCCAGAGTGAGGGTGTACTGAGTTTCTTTAGGCTTTTTGTATACTGTTCAGGTACTGTTTCCAAAAGGAAACCTTTTGCTGTGGCAGTTATTATTGCTTTACTGATATTTTTCAAGAAATAATCTAAATTATTGGTTTGAAGTAGTAAAGAAGTCTCTTTTCTGTGAGTTATATCTTGGCACTAGAAGAAATTCTGGAACTGGTGGAAGTATAGCAGTGGCCATTACAAGTTCTTTGTTTCTGTGGTAGAGTGTGTGTTGCAAAATTATATTATATGTGTGTATGTAGAAAGTACTGGACCTTTAATGGAGAATCTTAAGGAATCATCTTTTCTGGGCCCACTTTGCTTTCCAGATAATAAATAGCTTGCAGTCTGCTTTCCTAACCTCACTGCCCCTCTGTTCATTTGACAAATATTATAAATGAAGGTCAGTTGTTTTAAAAGCATTTTACAGGTGAGAGACATCCTCACACTCCCAGTTTGGTGGCTATGCCCCACACTCTTTCTTATCCCTAAATATATCATCTCCAATGATCACCAGCTATGAGAAAAGAGAAATACTGTTATTCCATGTTCTTTGCATTTGTACTATTTCAGAAATAGTATATTTAGAGACAGGAATGCTGTAGCACTTTGAAGAATTCAGATGGCATGTCTACCCCTAAAAGCACATTTGTATTACCATTTACTTTTATCTGTCATGTAGAGGTATAGCATAAGTTCGGAGACTATATTGTGATAAACTGGGCAAGGCAAATGGAGTGGCAGTATGCAAGTAGTTCCTGATTTCTCTGTTGTAAATAGATCCATAATGTCAATGGTTAATTGAATTCCAGGATATTTGAGGAGCCCTGACATTGTATAGTAGCAGTCTTGTGTTATGCAGCTATTTAATATAACAAGTTGTCTTTAGCATTTTCTCTGTGATTTCATCCATGTTGGGAAACCATATTTTTCCTTCACTGGTGTTGTGTTATTTAGTATCCACATATGGCCTTCATTTGCTACATCAATGCATTTTGTCTGGAGTTTCTTTATTGCTATCAACCTTGTACCATTTACCCGGCATCTCCCATGTATTTCTTCATTGCATATTGGATGCCTCAGCATTGAGTTCTCATTGTTAATTTTGCTCTGTGCACCATATGTAAGAGCTATTGTATTCTTTCACTTTATGAGAAGCATTGTCTTTTTCCTGTTTCACCTTGTGTGTCTGTTGGTATCATTGCTGTAGGAAAAACATGTTCACCAATCTTATTTACATAAGAATATTCAACTCTAGTATGAATTTTCACCAGAAAAGGGTGTCAAAAATCATAGTGTGCCTGGACAAGCAAATAAGAAATTGTCTGTTCTCTTCCTGTTTCTTACTGCAAATTAATATGTCTGAAGTCTTAAGGACAAATGTGCAATTTCCAAGTAGATGCTTTATTACAAGTAGTTGATGGTAGTATATGATCTGCAGTGAATGTAAAGCCCTTCCTAAAACAAGACGTGAAAATGCTGACAAGCCCACACATTGTCTATAACTTCTTAACAATGACAGTGATCTGCTTGCATATGCTGCTTACCGCCTGATGCCCCATTTGTGCTTGGCTTAAGACCACACTTTATTGACTACACCAAGTCTTACTGAGTTAGCATCCACCTCTAACATGCTTGGACTGCTTCAAATATGACATTGCTATGTCTGTGTTTAATCACATTTTTATCTACACTCTGCACTCCCTCTTCATTTTAGGTTCATAGGTTTGTACTAGGCTGTCTGCCCTAGGGCCTATACAGTCCTAGCCATAACAATTCTGTGGCTATTTCTTCCCACAGCATTTACTTCCCTGGACCCCTGTTTAGCAGGGCGACTGACGTGATCCCCAGGGTGAATTTCCTATCTCCTATCCAGTTCAAAAGGTTCCTTTTGAAGAGGGCCAAGGAGACGCTCTGCTTGACATGTATGGGCAGTCTATTCCAGAGTATGGGGAGTCTCTGGGTCAGGAACCTATCCCTCCAGCATGTTTTCTTCATTGTGATGACAAGGTTTAGATCCCTGGAGCGTGTGGCTCTGCGGGATTGGGATTTTTTTAAGTGAAGTATGTCCAACAGCTCATGGTTTGACATGGCCATGTATGTTAAGCAGAGATCGCCTCTGAGTAGACGATATGCCACAGAGTATAGCTGGAGTTTTTTTAGATGGTCAGCATAGGGCATCTGCTTTAGGCCTGTGATTCTTTTAGTGAGGTATTTCTGCAGCCTTTCCAGCTGTTGCAGATGTCCTGTGAGGTACATACCAAATGGGGTGCTGTACTCTATAATGGGTCTAATGTGGGATGAGTACAGTGAGACAAAACCTCCTTTTTTCTGGATGAAAAGCCCTTAGTGATGAGGTGTGCCACATAGAAGGATTTCCCGACTGTTGTGGCGATGTGGTTATCGAAGGTGAGACCACTGTCCACCTGTGTCCCTAAGTCTTTCATCACACTTTCGGTGTTTAGTCTACTGCCACCTATGTGGTAATTCATAGGTACATGTTTTTTCCCAAAAGGGGGATAACTATACATTTCTTGGCATTAAGCTTGAGCCCATGGCTCTGGCACCAAGCATCTGTTTCTGTAAGGCCCTTTTGTAGAATATCCACATCATTTGGGGGTTCAATAATGGCTCCCAGTTTGCAGTTATCTGCGAACTTTGTTAGTTAGAGTCCCTTAGTGTCCCTTTGTCTGCATAAGCATCAGATCGCATTCAGCAGCCCATAAGCCCATTTGTTCCCCATCCTTTCTGGCCATTACATCTACATCCTCCCATGGGGGGGGGGGTCCTCTCCTCTTCCTGTGGACATTTTCCTCTTGGGGCCCTCCTTTTAAGTGCTGGTCTTGAGAATGAGATCCAGTGTCTTTCAAGTTGTCATTCTGAGCCTGATTGTACTTTTTTTAATTTAGACACAGCCCTTCCTCTATTTGTTTAGAAGTGTGGTACCATGCCTTCCGAGCAGCACATAATGTGAGTGCATGTTTTCACACACCCACACTAATGAGACTGAATGCAAACACTCCTGAGCTGAGGTTTTGCTTACCTGGTCCCTTTTTGTGGAGATACCCTCTTGGGCATTCCCCCAGCTGATGCACTTGTGGAATAGCCAGACCAATTCCTGCCAAATGAGCAACCAGTACAGGCAAATCACTACCATTCCTCCAACCTTACTGTTCCGGCATCCAGACTGTTAGTGTAACTTGAATCAGGTGGACACAGTCAGGGCATTGTCCCACTGCACCATGGAGCCAGCATCTCTGTTACCTCCCATTTTATTACCCAAATAAAAGAGTATCCTTTTCAATAATTAGTGAACTGCAATTGTGCACAAATCTGTTATGAATCTACAGCTATAAGTGGCCTTGCTCAAAAGTCTTTTGATTTTGTTTGCATTGGTTGAAGGTTGTAAGCCATGCGTTGCCTTCAGCTTCAATGGTTTAGAAACATGCCATTCCTGAAAAACATAAATGCAGATAACTCTAAAATAATATTTTTGTCATTCATAGTTAAATTTATTTAATACAAGTCCATTCTCTTTCAGTCTGTCCACTAACCTTCTCAGTGCCTTACTTCCATTAATCCCTACGTCACTCGATGGGTTGCCAACTGACTTACTGACAGAACCCACACTGTAAATGTAGCAGATTCCAAGTCCAGCTCCAGACAAGTGACAAGTGGAGTACCTCAGGGTTAAGTCCAGGGACTGCTCTTGCTTGGCATCTACTTCTCTGAAGTACAGGCCAACACTAAGGGACTCTGGCTAACAAAGTTCACAGATGACTCCAAACTGGGAGCCATTATTGAATCTCCAAATGATGTGGATATTTTACAAAAGGGCCTTACAGAAACAGATGCTTGTTGCCAGAGCCATGGGCTCAAGCTCAATGCCATGAAATGTATAGTTATCCTCTTTGGGAAAAAAACATGTACCCGTGAATTACCACATAGGTGGTAGTACACGAAACACCTAAAGTGTGATAAGAGACTTAGGGACATAAGTGGACAGTGGTGTCACCTTTGATAACCACATCGCCACAACAGTCAGGAAATCCTTCTATGTGGCACACCTCATCACTAAGGGGTTTTCATCCAGAAAAACGGAGGTCATTGTCCCACTGTACTCATCCCTCATTAGACCCATTATAGAATACAACTCCCCATTTGGTATATACCTCTCAAGACATATGCAACAACTGGAAAGCCACAAAAATATCTCACTAAAAGAATCACAGGCCTAAAGCAGATGCCCTATGCTGACCATCTAAAAAAACTCCACCTATACTCTGTCGCATATCGTCTACTCGGAGGCGATCTCTGCCTAACATACAAGGCCATGTCAAACCCAGAGCTGTTGGACATGCTACACTTAAAGAAATCCCAATCCCTCATAGCCACACGCTTCAGGGATCTAAACCTTGTCATCACAATGAACAAAACATGCTGGAGGGATAGGTTCCTGACCCAGAGACTCCCCAGACTCTGGAATAGACTGCCCATACATGTCAAGCAGAGCGCCTCTTTGGCCCTCTTCAAAAGGAACCTTGATGACTGGATGGGAGATAGGAAATTCACCTTGGGGATAACGTCAGTCGGCCTGCTAGACAGAGGTCCAGGTAAGTAAATACTGTGGGAAGAAATAGCCAGGGAATTGTTATGGCTAGGCCTGTATAGGCCCTAGGGCCAATAGCCTAGTACAAACCTATGAACAATACCTTTTTTCATTTCTGCCATACATTATAATGTCATTGTTAAAAGTTCTTTGCATTTTTGTGCTTTTTATTACTTGCATCATATGTTCCAAAATGTTATCATTATATATTAGTGTCTCATACCTCACTAAGCCTATGTGGTAGAAAAATTTATAATGCTTCAATTGCTTTGGTGATTAATTTGAAGACATCCAGAGCTGAGATTCAGTTTATTGCATACCCTTGTACCATTAATGTTGATTATGGTGTCATACCATGTGTATAGTGTGTCTCACTGTATTGCTATATTCACTAATCTCTTCTACACAGATCCTATCTTCATCTAAAGTTATTGTTACTGCAGAAGAAACTCATGGTGTAGGGCATGACAGTTTTAATAGCGTCCATTTTCTGTAGTGTTTCCATCTGCTCATCAACCTTTTTCCTTAAATGAAGAGTCAGTGCTAGTATGGTCAGACCTGGATCCATATGTAGCTTACCCTGATAATTCATTTTTACAGTGCATCAAACTTTTATATTCATATAACACTTCATGTGTTTTTTTTTTCTTCTGTTCATTCTCATTGTCATGATTGAGTATCTGCAAGTCAGTATAAGTAATACACTCAATGCCTTAGCTATATGATAACTCAGTTTTTTTCTCTTTACTTTTAAGACATTACAGAGCATTGCAGTCACATTTTCTTCCACCCCTACATCTGATGTAAAACAGACTTTTGTCTGGATTAGGTTTGTTGCTCTGTGTGCATTAACTGTATCTGACTAGTACAGTGCCATTTGTGGTCTCGGTCTACTGCGGTCTCCCTCTAACATTAAGCTTCATAGAATCATAGGTAAGTACTAGGCAGGCTGCCCTTGTGGGTCATTTTAAGACTAGCCAATTTCCTTCAAAGGTGAGAATCAAGCCCTTTACCATGTGTCAGTGAGGTTAACATCTTAGCCATTATGCCAGCTTCCAAACCCTTCTCAGATATTCAACATATAGTTCACTGTTGCAGTAGACCAAGCTATTTGGGTCCTACTCCTTGTGATCAGCCAAAGCTTAAGGAAACCTTCGACCTGATCTGTCTGGAGGCTTGAGAGGTGCTCTATATAAAGACAATCAACAGTGTAAATATCGCTATATCTTTTTTTTTTTTTTTGCCTCAAAATAGAGGTCCTTCTGTTGGCTTTAAGGAACTGTCAGTCGGCTATTGACCTCAAGGTTGTTCAGGTAAGTTCCCTATTGGTTAAAACATTCCACTAAATTAGTATCTCTGAGGAAAACTTTTGTCTTACTGAAATACTGTGTTTTGCGAGGAAATTAATTATTTCTAGGACTGTCATTACATTTCTAAGGGAAATGTATGTGTAAATGCTTATCTGTATGTTTTGTGTAAAAATGTGATTTTTTTTTGACAGAGTTTTTCTTTTGGTGTATATTTGTGTACATAGACAGGATACTGTGCGTGTGAGGGGCTATCAGCGGTTTACTTACCTCAGAACCACTTAATGGTTATCATTTGATCACTACTGCAGTAGCCTTAGCTATATGGGTTATATCCTGCTAATAATATAACAGCCAGCCATTTCCCAAAGTGTAAGGGCACCTTTCACATGCCCAAAGCATTACCAGCTCAAGCAGAGATGGAGAAAAACACTAGTTTGGGTGCCAAGCCCTTAAGAGCTTTCCTGTTGCTGAGGAATGCCTCTCTTGTGGACTTTAAAAGATTGACAGCTAGAGTTTTTCCATTGCTGAGCAGAGTAATTCCCTTCAGGGAAAGAAACTTCCACATTTTATCTTATGACAGAAGCTTTATTTTTTCCTGTAAAATAATTTATTTTATGCTAGATATTTTATGTTTATTGGATTGTCACTAGGCTTTTCAATCAATTAAAAGTCTGGTTTTACTTTTTCTTTAGAGTAAAACTTTTAAAAAGTGTAGTAGAATTTTTTTTGTAAGAACTTATTAAATTGCGTTTATTAGCTGGGGTAAGTGTATAGTGCGCTTGTCATTGTATTTTATGTTGAAAGCACTGCTTTTTTGGTACTTACCTGTTTTACTGATTGCTGCTGTAAGGGATTCATGGACTTCAGGCTTCATTTTTGGCTTTACCATGGAACAAAGTACCAAGTCATTGGTTCTTCCTTCCTCTGTCCATAAAAAGAAAAAAATGTCTAAACAGCCTTTGTATCTTCAGCAGGCTTCAAATTTGCCTCATCTGTAGACAGGTGACTATGATGAGATCATTTCTAGTTCCTCAGACCACTCATCTTCTTCCTTAGTTTCCTTTGGTCACCAAATCCTGTGCAGCTGGTGGAGCTGACATGGGAGGACTACTATTGTCAGTCTCAGAGGAAGGAGTGCGAAATGCCTGTCTGCTGTTGTCCTCTGTCTCAGTTACATTAGACAGGGATGATTTGTTGGGCTTAGCTCAGGCCTTAGTTCTGGTTGTAGACCCCTCTCATTCTGGTTTTACTGATAAAAGAAAAAATAATTCTTCATTTTCTGATGATTCCCAATATAATGAACAGATAAATGATTTTGAGGGAAAGATTTCCATTTTTTCTGTGCGACTGATTCTGATTCTGAGGAGAGTGATTCTTCTGCTAGTCCCTTGGAAGAATTTTCTTTTTTTCTGAAACAATATCTAGGATGAACCAATTGTTTTGGTGGGAGCATAATGATAGTCGAGTGTCTTTGAAAAATATGATGTATAACAACTGGAATTTCCTCAACTCATGTCTGTTTCTTCTGTTTTTTCAGCATTGTGGGATGTTTTTATTGCAGCTTGTAATATCACTGACAGCTAGTCTACAGCTTCTAAGAAGCCAGTTAGACATTTCTCATTCTTACGTATTTTTATTTTCTAATTCCAGATCTGATCCTGCAATGATTTCATTGGCAAATCCTGCCACAGGAAACAGGATAGGGAATGTTTTTTTTTTTCAAGAAATAAATGATAAAAATATCCCTTATATTTGATTTATTTAGGTAATATTTGATAAATTGTTTTTAACCTCACCTTACAAATGTTATTATGTACTTCATGCTTCTTCCATTTTACAAATATTTGTGTTTTAGTATTTACACGAACACAATTGATAGCTAAGGTTTTTTATATAATTATCATTTGGTGAAATTTTTATTGTGCTGCGATTTTCAGTGATTTTTTTTAAGACAGAGATTTTTATCATTTATTACTTATTAATGTTTAGCTACTCTAAAGCTGTAATTTACTATTTATTACAGCAATATTTAGGTCAATGATGGTTAAAAACAAGAATCCACTTTACAAAAGTGTGCATGTTCGCACCTCTTCTATTAGGATTTATTCTGGTACAATAGAGAGAGTTTGATTTATCAACTTTTTTTAAAAGGAATGTGTGTTACTTTGTAGCAAACTCTGATGAAGTCCTAGTAGTTATGGAAGAAAACACTTAGTTTTTTTAATTTTGTGATCTTATGGTGTTTAAATAAAAATGTGTAAAGGAGACGGTTGCCTTGGTTTTAATTCCGCTAACTGCTTTGATCTGCTATGTTAAATTTTATACTTGCAATCACTTAAGAAATGAAGTGACAATGTCACTGTACAGCGTACCCTTTTAGCATTCTGGCTGGCATTTCTACATGCGTCTACTTTTAAATGCAGCTGATGAGGCAGTGAGAGCAGCAGTCATTGGAATGACCATACATTGCAGTGCCTGGATGTGCTCGTGTGATTTTGTGGAAAGCTTCAAGCCACCCTTCATCAACTCCCTGTATGATCATTCCACCTTATTTGGACCAAAAATAAGGGACATACTAGAGAGGGGTGAACAAGATGGTAAAACCTTGTCTGCCACAGGCGTCATTTTCTTGACCCCTCAAAGACCCTTCTCAAGGAACCAGAAGGGGGACAAATGGATGTGGTTTTGAAAAATCACAGGAGTTTTGCCAGGGCACTCTTCCAGAGGTAAGGGACAGAGCTCCTTTAATGGATGTCAGCCTTGAGGCAGAGATGGTCTGCAACACCAAGGATCTTGTAGTCCCTTCTCCAAGAAATTATTTCAGTGCTTCTGAAGGGTTCCAACTGCCTCATTCTGGAGGCAGTCAGGGGTGCATTTCCTTACACATAAAAACCTGGCAAGCCATCACTTCAGATTTCTGGGTGTCAAGGATAGTAACCAGAGGATACAGAATTCCCTTCATTTCTCTTCCCAAACACAGGAAAATGATTCTATAAGTTATACCATATCAATGGGAATCTGCAGAAGCAGAAGTCAGATTACTGATACAAAAATGAGTTGTCCAGCAGGTCCCACCAGACCAGGGAGAATCTGGCATCTACACAATTTTCTTTTTAATACCAAAGAGAACAGGGGACCTGAGGCCAGTTTTGGATATCAGTCATTTAAACCAGTTTGTGAAAAAGACCAAGTTGCATATGGTCATGGTTCAGTCCATCATTCCTCTGTTGGGGAAATACATTTGGATGTGCTCAAATTGACTTTCAGGATGCATATAAAAATAGACAAGTGTTAAAGAAGTTTTCTCTTTCAGGCTGGGAGCCAATCCTTACCAATTTAGGGCTCTACTCTTTGGTCTCACCACAACACCAGGGTGTTCACCAAATGCGTGGTAGTAGTCACAACTTTCCTTCAGCTGAAAGGGTTCCAGGTGTTCCCACACTTGGATGATTGGCTCCTCGCTGCATAGACCAGGAATCTATTAGGGTGAAGGAGAAATTATGTGCTGCACTTGCTTCATCTTCTGGAGATCACATTGAACATTTTAAAGAGCCATTAATTAATTGACTTCATCGGATGCCACCTGAACACCATCATTTAGGAAGTTTTTCTACCAAAAACAAGAGTGGAATCTCTCCAATATCTAGCCCTACAGGTTCTGTCTTGTTCAAAACCTTTAGCAAGAATGATTTTACAACTCCTAGGTTTGATGACACCCCCTGTAAATCTTAGTTCCCCTGACCCAATTCCATATGAGGGTACTTCAGTGAACTCTACTAGTCCACTGGGCACAGCGTTACCATTCATTGAGAACCCTGATTAGCATTACCCCAGTTTGCAAAAGACACATCAGTTAGTGGTTTTACACGGTTCCCATTCAGAAGCCTGAAACATCATAAGCCTGAAAATCAAAATCCTGAAACCAAAAGCCTGAAAATTCAGAATCCTGAAAACTCAAAATCCTGAAAGCCCAAAATCCTGAAAGACCAAAATCCTGAAACTCAAAATCCTGAAAACACAAATAATGCTAATATGTCACTATAAAGACACTAATATCTACCAACTGACCCTGACCCTAACCCTAACCCTAAGGTCCGTCACTATCGCACACTCACCTGACCAGCCCTAAACCTAACTCACTTAAACCGCCCCTAACCCCAATATTTGTCACTATTGCATACATGCCTAACCTGCGCTAACCCTAACTCACTTAAACCGCCCTAACCCTAAAATAAAACCAACTGCACACTTACCTGACCCCAACGCATGACCTAACACCACAGGGCTAACAATAGCAAAGCCACAATGACATCAGTATGTCTATTTTGTGTTTTCAGGATTTTGAGTTTCAGGATTTTGGTCTTTCAGGATTTTGGGCTTTCAGGATTTTGAGTTTTCAGGATTCTGAATTTTCAGGCTTTTGGTTTCAGGATTTTGATTTTCAGGCTTATGATGTTTCAGGCTTCTGAATGGGAACCTTTTACGCACCTCATCTGTTGCAGAGATGTCCATTTTCCCTTCCTCTGCCTCTAACAGTAATTACTATGGATACTTCCCTTGTAGGGTGGAGGGTCATTATGAAGGGAAGATGATCTACGGTACCTGGCCTCCCTTGGAGGCTCATTCTCACATCAGTGTGTTAGAAATTAGAGCAATCCTAAATGCATTGCACGCCTTGCAAGACTCTGTTCCAGCAGGTTTGATTGCAGTTCAGACACATAACATGTCTGTATGGTACCTCAACAAGCAGGGTGAGACCAGATTACTCCTTCTTTGCCAGGAAGCCATGAGGGTTTGGCAGTGGGTGATTGTTCTCATTGATTTGTAATAGCAATGCACATAACAGGGAGTTCCATTGTCTTGGCAGACAGGTTTATCAGACACATTCTTCTTCCTCATGAAGGGTTCCTCAGTCAGGAAGCAACAGACAAGATTTTCAGTCTGTGGGGGCCAACCTTGCTGTGACCTGTTTGCGTCTCATCTAAGTTTCAAGTGCAGAAGTTATTTGCCCTACTCCCTCAGCAGGGATGCTATAATCTACAGTTGGCCCCCTGGTCTCCTTTATGCTTTTCCACCCTTTCGACTAATAACAAAGTCCATTCAGAAAGCTTTATGATGCAAGGTGAAAGTAATCCTCATTGCTCCCTTTTGGCCCTGGCAGATATGGTTCCCTTCCTTGTGCCCTCATTTACTTCATCCTCCTTGGACTCTGCCTCAAAGGCCAGATCTCATTTCTCATCCATCTGGGAATCTTCTGCCAGATCTTGCAGTCCTCAGTCTTAACTAAATGGTTCCTTCAGTTTTGACAATGGCCAGGGATGCCAGATATTCAAATCAAGTGGTCCATATTTTGACAGCTTCTCAAAGGGATAGTACTAGGAAGTTGTGTTGCAGTAAGTGGAAAAGATATTCGATCCGGGCTCTCAACAAAGGCATTGATCCCTTTTCTCCTCCAGCTGCTGAAGTTCTTGAGTTTTTTATCAGAATGTTTTCAAAAAGGCTACAGTTCTTCAACTATTAAAGTGCAGTTGGCTGCTATCTCTAGATTTCACATTGGCCAAGAAAATCATTCTATAGCATCTCTTAAGGTAGCCAAAGCCTTTCTCAGAGGTACCTGTCTCCTTAGGCCACCAATTAGGGATCCAGTTCCTCCTTCAGATATTACCTTAATATTGCAGCACTTACCAGACGCCCATTTGAACCTACAGCTACTGATGATTTAAAGCTTCTATCCTGGAAAACCCTGTTTTTGATAGCAGTTTCGGCAAAAATGATTTCAGAGCTACAAGCCCTTTCTTCAAAACCTCCTTATATAGTGTTAAATAAGGACAGAGTTTCCTTGAGACTAAACCCTTCCTTCATTTCTAAGGTGGCATCCAAATCCATTCTTCATCAATCCATCGACCTCCCAGTTTTCTTTACAAAGTATTTGAATAAAAGGTTAATATGCCCTACATTTGTTAGATGTGCATAGGCAGCTGGGATTTTATCTACACAGAAGAAGAGAAATCAGAAAATCTGATCTGTTGTTTGAGTCATTTTCTAAAATGAGGTTTGGTCAAGGAATATCCAAAGTAATGGCAAAAATGGACAACATCGGATGCAAAAGTTATGTACTTACCATAACAATAGATCCGTGTTGGCCATTTTTTGTCTAATTCACCATCCCACCCTCCTTCCCCCTACCAATAGTTGCTTGTCCTAGGATTTTTCTTCTTTGGCTTGGCATATTTGGCAGTCATTAGCCTGTTGAATTGATTGGTTTATGGTCCTTTTTATAATTATGTTTTTTGAATAAATGTGATTAGCTAGGAGTCAAACTTGATCCGAGGTAATCAGGGTGGATGGCAGGGGATTATGGGTGAGGAAGGAGTCAGAATCCCGGATCCATGTGTTTAAAGGTGCCCAGACCACATCCTAGGTCAGGTCCGAGACCTAAGCAGTGAACTAGACAAAAAGTGGACAACACAGATCTGTTGTTATGATAAGTACAAAACTTGTTTTTCCGACCACTTAGCAGATCCAGCAGTATTATTTTTCTAAAACTGCTTCTGCTAAACAGGTTACTGCCACTAACCCTATTTCCCCTGACAAAGATGGGAAAGCTTTTGACAAGCTGTGAAAGAATGTGTATCCTTCTGGTACTTTAAATTTCAGGCGCTTAAGCTGTCAAGCTCATATATTAAATTATTTACTTAGGGGTAAAAATACAAGCTCTGTGGACCCCTTTATACAGACAGATGCACATAATCAGAGTTGTTGGCAATGATCAATGTTCAGCTCTTTGAAAGCTTTAAATAATCTGCCCTAGGATCTCTGCAATTTTTTCATCAACAACATAAAAGTGATGTGGTACGTTAATAAACAAGGGGGTACCAGATCTTACTCCGTTTATAGCCCAGGAGATAGCAAATCAGCTCAGTTTGACTTTTCAGGCTTTATACATTCCATCAGCACAAAACCTGGACCCCTTTATACAGACAGATGCACATAATCAGAGTTGTTGGCAATGATCAATGTTCACCTCTTTGAAAGCTTTAAATAATCTGCCCTAGGATCTCTGCAATTTTTTCATCAACAACATAAAAGTGATGTGGTACATTAATAAACAAGGGGGTACCAGATCTTACTCCGTTTATAGCCCAGGAGATAGCAAATCAGCTCAGTTTGACTTTTCAGGCTTTATACATTCCATCAGCACAAAACCTGGTTGCAGACAAGCTCTGTAAGACTAGTACAGATCCCCCACACAAGTGGAGACGTCACCCTGGGGTCTTCCACAAATTGATTCAGCTGTGGGGAACACCTCATATAGATTTGTTTGTCTCCTCTTAGAATAGAAAAGTAAAGAAATTATGTTCCAAGGCTTCTTACAAACAGACCTGGAAGACAGGTGCCTTCTCATTCCCATAGAGGAAAATGCTCCTGTATGCTTTACCACCCTTTCAACTGGTATCCAGGGTTCTTTTAAAGATTAGAAGAAAACCTCAGAAATTCTGGTGATGACTCCCTTTTTGGCCAAGACAGCAGTGGTTCTCCCTTCTTGTTAGTCTGGCCAAGGGCAATTACCCCAGGCTTACGCACAGAATGGATGCATTCACATAAGACAGAGGGGCTGTTTGATACATCCCGGACTACAAAATTCTTCCACTAACACCTTGGATGATAGAATTTTAATACCTTTTAGGTGCCTTTTTACCTAGGACGTGCAGAGGGTACTACAGGAGGTGTTAAAACCTGCTAATAGAAAATCACATATGTACAAATGAAAAAAAAAATAGTTTGTGTCAGAACAAGAACTAGGGCTTGGCTGTCCCTGGTTCTTAATTTTTTTTGTGAATTATTGCCCTCTGGCCTTTCTTATTCCTCTAGCAAGATGTATTTGGTGGCCATTTCTGCCTGTATGCCATTTTAACCCCCTTTCTAACCATGCTCAGGTTAAACTATTTTTAAAAGGGGAGTTACATATCCATCCACCAAGGAAACATGTGGCGTCTCCTTGGGATCTCATTATAGTACTTGTAAAGCTTATTCTTTTTTTCCATTTGAAACAGCTCATTAGGTTGAATTGAGACTCAGTATAGAAATTGTTTTACTCATTGCTGTGGCTTCTGTTAGGAGAGTAATCATACCTCGTTTCTCACAGTCACAGTTTTTTTTTTTTGAGAAGTAATCATTCTTTTATGCATAAAGTGGTCTCAAGAGTTTACATTGAGCCAGACAATTAACCTCCCTGTCTTCTTTCCTGATCCCAAGAACAGGGAAGAAAAGACTCTTCACACTCTGGATGTTCACAGACAGCTCAGATGCTACATAGACAAAATCTAAACCTTTAGAAAGCAGTTCAGCTGTTTGTCTTCTACGAAGGTAGGAGGAAAGGACAATCAGTCTCAAAGCAGAGTATTCTCAGGTCATTGTCTTATGCTGTTGCTTTTTGTTATACTCACCATAAAAAAGCTATTTCTAGTCAGGGTTAGGACCAACTCCACAAGGGGTGGACACTAGAAGCATTGTAGAGACAGCAGCATGGTTTTCTGTACACATCTTTGCAAAACACTGGATTCCTTTTCCAGATCCATAACAGGCTTTCCTTGGATTAGTCTGCAGGGATTGCTAGTGTCTTTATTTTGCCACCTCCCATCTTTGTTTCTAAGCTATGAAAGTCTATCCAAGTAGCTTAGGCTACTGTAACATTGATCTATATGTTGAGTATAGTACAGTCGCATATGTAAACTTACCATAACAGTAGCTGTGCCAATCAATCACTGCTGCGGTAGCCACCCCTCCATCCAGTCTCCTTATTTTATTGTTTTCCTTTTGTGTTGCCAGAGCTTGGTTGTATACACCTTTTGGTATATAGTTTATTACTGGGTTTGTTTCCTACCTCATAGCATTCTTCTTTCAGGACTCTTGCCTCCCTTCCTAGACATAAAAAAATGCTGTTAAGATAAATCATACTTAAACTGTCTTCATATGGAGCGCCTCTCAAACTCCTGACAATTAGAGCATGTGGAATGTACCATTAATCTTTGAAAGCTGGCTGGTCACAAAGGGTAGGACCCAAATAAACTAGGCTACTTCAACAGTGACTTATTAGAATATGTATGATATAGTATGTTTACTTACATGACTGCATTTTCCATGTGTCTGTCAACATTATTATCTTCTGCTGTTGCCATTGTATTTTGACTTCCAGTTTATTTACATTGTCTTTGACAACTAATGCATATACTCTAGTGTGATTTTCTTTGTGACTATCCTACCTATTTTCCTACGACTGCTGCAAGCCATATTGTCAGATATGCATTATCACCATGTTTCATTGTCTGTTTGTACCTCTGGCCTGTAATATTTGTATTGTATCATGTAATTTATGTTTTTGTGTTTGTATACTCTTGCAGAATAATTGAGTTTGTTTTTTTTTTTTTTTTTGTAATCTGCGCATATTTTGTCCCAAGCTGGCAGTACCCTTGTGAAGATATTTACCACCACAGTATGTACACTGTTTTTTCTCCAAGAAACATTCTGTTGCATTTGTACAGTTTTCTGATATTTTTCTCATTTTGTTTTCTTTACATCTTTCTGTTTATTTAGATTTCTGGTATGTCTGAGGAGCTGGTAAAATCTAGTAGTTTGCCTGAGTTAATTCTTGACATAACTAGAGCTTTACATTCCTGTCACGTGAAAGCATTTTACTCAAGTTTTATTCTCTTTTTTTATTATCTGTAAACTGGCAGTTTCTTGCAATTAAAAAAATCCAAGGAAACAAGAGAATGGTTACCAGGGAATTTGAAATTCTCTTATAAAATAGGGAGAAATATTAAAGTTGTTTAGTTAAAGGTAGAGTGATTAAATCAGAATTTAAATTTTATGATAAACTGAAAACAGTTGGTACTGAAATCTGTGGTAAATGCACAAGGCATGTAAGTATATAGTTACAGGGTTTGACAATATAAATGGTATAAAATTTAATGGGAAAGCAAATTTTAGATGTGATACAGAGGGCGTTATATATGCATTAAATGCCCCTGTAATAAGTTTTATATTGGTGAGACAAAAAGGCCTTTTAAAGTCAGATTGCTTGAACACATCAGAGACATTGAAAATGTTAAAATGTCTAACTCAATAGCAGAGCATTTTTATTATGAACATCAGAATCAGTCTCATGGGTTAGTAGGTACAATATTAGAGAAAGTCAATAACACAAGCGATATCCTGGACATCCAAGAAGTTTAATGTTGATACCAAAAAACGAACCAAGACAACAAACCAAAAATAAAGCAATTAAAATTCAGTTAGAATTCCACAAATACTAAGCGCTTTCACCCGCTCAATTACCTGCGGGTTTCATCAGAGTACATCTTACACTTCATTGCACCAGCTTATATACTAACAAAATAACCAATAATTCAATTATTCTTAATTAGATTGGTTAAGGGTGTAAAACCTAAGTATGTGTTTCCAAAATCATAAGTGTTATTTGATACCACTGAGACAACAACAACAGCAATGCTGAGTAAAATTTCCTTGTTTATAAGTAGTTTAAGTTGAGGGCTATTTTACTAATAAAAGTTAAAAACTGTCATAAGTATATTATAAATATTTTAATCCAATATATATAAGTTAAATGTGTATAATTTAAATATAAATTAAATATTAGTAAGTTTAATATAAAATAATTATGTAAATGTGCCATCAAGTCGTTCTTTATAATATAAATATTGTTTTATATAAATAACATATTTTATAAATACAAAAATAAATAAATTAACCAAAATTGATAGAATTAAAAAATAAATAGCAATAAATATAACCTTACATTAATAAATTTGTGGTTATATAATGGTATGTATATACTTATTTATTTACAATTATATAATTAAATATAAATATATAAATATTAATATTACACTCCAAGGTTTTTTATTTATTCAATCCATAAATTCTAACCTTAAAATATTTAAAATGTATAAAATTCTTAAAAGCTACATGCAAAACAATATTCATAGACTTTCATTCTAATTGCTTTTAAATGTATTATGTAAAATTCCAGTTAGACACTTATAGATTTTTGTTTTAAAATACTTGCAATGCTAATATGGCCATACAAGACTTAAACAATAAAAAGGATTCATTTATTTTACCATATAATACAAATTCTAAAGCAATAATGACAATATTAAATGACACATGGAAAAGTGTAATAAACAACAGCTGGGAAGTTAAAGAAATACTAGGCTTATACCCGACAGTTACATACAGTAGGGGCATGAATATGAAAGAGATGTTTGAAAGCAGGGTACAAGGAGAGACTACATCCAGAATGAAAAAATGTGGATTTTGTAAAAGTTGTAAATACATAAATGATGGACCTTATTGTACCGTGTATAACTATGGAAAAACACTTAAATGCCCTGGTATATGTAACTGCAATACAAAATGGGTTATTTATATGGCCAGTTGTATTTCATGCCCAGCGTATTACATAGGTAAGACTAAGAGAAAATTACACAATAGGATAATGGAACACGTCAGGGATGTGAAAAACAAAAAAGAAACAAATGCCCTATACATACATAGTACCACATGTGTTAATTATAAAAGATTCATCTTTTTTATTATTGATAGAATTTACAACCCAGGGGAAAAAGAAGGGGATATGGATAACTTGCTTTTAACTAAAGAATGCTTGTGGCAACTTCGTTGTAACGCTGGTACAGCACCAGGCTTGAATGGCCATATTAGCATTGCAAGTATTTTAAAACAAAAATCTATAAGTGTCTAACTGGAATTTTACATAATACATTTAAACACAATTAGAATGAAAGTCTATGAATATTGTTTTGCATGTAGCTTTTAAGAATTTTATACATTTTAAATATTTTAAGGTTAGAATTTATGGATTGAATAAATAAAAAACCTTGGAGTGTAATATTCATATTTATATATTTATATTTAATTATATAATTGTAAATAAATAAGTATATACATACCATTATATAACCACAAATTTATTAATGTAAGGTTATATTTATTGTTATTTATTTTTTAATTCTATCAATTTTGGTTAATTTATTTATTTTTGTATTTATAAAATATGTTATTTATATAAAACAATATTTATATTATAAAGAACGACTTGATGGCACATTTACGTAATTATTTTATATTAAACTTACTAATATTTAATTTATATTTAAATTATACACATTTAACTTATATATATTGGATTAAAATATTTATAATATACTTATGACAGTTTTTAACTTTTATTAGTAAAATAGCCCTCAACTTAAACTACTTATAAACAAGGAAATTTTACTCAGCATTGCTGTTGTTGTTGTCTCAGTGGTATCAAATAACACTTATGATTTTGGAAACACATACTTAGGTTTTACACCCTTAACCAATCTAATTAAGAATAATTGAATTATTGGTTATTTTGTTAGTATATAAGCTGGTGCAATGAAGTGTAAGATGTACTCTGATGAAACCCGCAGGTAATCGAGCGGGTGAAAGCGCTTAGTATTTGTGGAATTCTAACTGAATTTTAATTGCTTTATTTTTGGTTTGTTGTCTTGGTTCGTTTTTGGTATCAACATTAAACTTCTTGGATGTCCAGGATATCGCTTGTGTTATTGACTTTCTTGCAGTTCCTGATGTTCACAATATTAGAGAAAGTTGTAGATAATTATTTGTACAAAAACATTAAAAATGTTTTGTTGTATAAAGAAGCAGTTTATATTTTAAAATTTGATACTTTGGTACCACAAGGAATGAATGTAGATTTTAATTGGAGAGTTTTGCTTTAAATAATCTTGTAAGTAATTAAATAATAGGATTATTGGAGGAGATATGCTCTAGAGAGAAGAGGAATGAAGGTCAGCAGGACTAAGACAGAATATATCTGTGTGAATGAGAGGGAGGATAGAGGAATGGTGAGGATGCAAGGAGTAGAGGTGGCGAAGGTGGGTGAGTTTAAATACTTGGGGTCGATAGTTCAGAGTAACGGTGAGTGTGGAAGAGAGGTGAAGAAGAGAGTACAGGCAGGGTGGAGTGGGTGGGAGAAGAGTGTCAGGAGTGATTTGTGACAGACGAGTACCTGTAAGAGTGAAAGGGAAGGTCTACAAGAGGGTAGTGAGACCAGCTATGTTATATGGGTTGGAGACAGTGGCATTGACAAAAAGGCAGGATTTTGAGCTGGGTTAAAGATGTTAAGATTTGCACTGGGTGTGACGAGGTTGGACAGGATTAGGAATATTAGAGGGTCAGCCCAGGTTGGAAGGTTTGGAGACAAAGCCAGAGAGGCAAGATTATGTTGGTTTGGACATGTGCTGAGGAGGGATGCTGAGTATATTTGGGAAAAAAATGCTAAGGATGAAGCTACCAGGTAACAGGAAAAGAGGAAGGCCTAAGATAAGGTTTATGGATGTGGTAAGAGAGGACATGCAGGTGGTTGGTGTGACAGAGCAAGATGCAGAGGAAATGGAAACAGGTGATCCACTGTGGTGACCCCTAACGGGAACAGCCGAAAGAAGATGATGATGATGATTGGATAATTGATTGAATGAATGTATTATAAATATGGAGTGTGAAGTTTGTTTAGTATTCTCCTGTGAAGGCATTGGCCGAGACGTCAGAGGAATAAACGCTGTTTTACTTCTTTTTGGGTCACTGGTTTGTGGTTCTTACTCTACTGGTTTCATTTGTGGTTTAATTAGTTTCTTGCAAATACTCTTAACTTGGTATATCTCTGTGTGGACTCGCCTTCCTTTTGTTTGGGATCCATTATGATTAGTCAACACATAAACTGTTGAATTCAAACTAGATGAGTCAAGCTTATCAAACAGCTCTCCAACTGATGTTGCAGCTAGTGCAAACTTTAAAATTGCTTCTACAGGAGGATAGCTCCCTGCACCCCACGACATGTGGCTCCTTACATATGTATACTAATTCCACAGATGCATAGGATCATAGGAGGTTACTAGGCTACTGGCCCTGAGGCCCATATAAGCATAGCCAAGAGTTTACCGGGTCTACATCACAACGGCGAAGATGCATTACTTCAAATGCATCTTCATCGAACCCATAAAAACAGAAACTGAAAACAGTGAAACTACATATGAACGATTTCTTTCCCTGGGAAAGAAATCACTTGTCCAAAAAAAAAAAAATATATATATATATATATATATATATATATATATATCACTACACAAAAAACAAAGTGGGGGGCTTCACTCCCCCCCCAACCTAAATATACCAACTCCGAGATTGCACTACAGTTTACAAAACAGCAAACTACCGGAGGCGGGCAAGCGATTTCTTTCCCAGGGAAAGAAATCGCTCATATGCCCCTTCGCTGTTTTTAGCTTTCGTTAATTTAAGTTTGGCGAAGATGCATTCGAAATTATGCATCTTCGATGATCTAATAGGAACCCGGGTTTATCCCATGTTCAGACAAGTCAGCATCCGATACCCCTGTTCATCAGGGACATGGGTGGAATCCCAGGGGTAAATTCAGCCCTGCAAAATAAACACAGGACCCTGTCAACTATAGCACAGTGCATTAGCCCACTAGGCCACTCAAATGAGAAAAACCCTAAAAAGTATGAAAAATGGCTCAGATAACAACAGTCTCAGTGTGCAGCCATATAATGCAAAACAGTTCCAGGAACTAACTTTCTGAGAGTTAGGACTGACAAAATGTGTTTCCTGAAGTTATATTTCATTAAAATGTAGGACACCATTTGCTTGACAGTCCCGGACTTGTATATTTTCATGCAGAGTTTTTCTTTAGTTCAGAACTGTTCTATTTTTTCCTGTTGCATTCTGGACCATGTCTCCTGGTGTCACTGTTGCATCATATATGTCATAATCCTGCTCTGCTGCCATACATAAAGGTAAAGTTTTAGTATGTCATCTCTTGTGATGCTTAATGTGGTAATATATTCACTGAACCTTTTTACCAGTTCCTCCAGCGTGAGCTTGTATTGTGGGTATCACGGTCTGTGATATATGTTGGTAGCCTAAGGATCTTTGTCTAGGAGTTTGTGAATGATCATCAGTGTGACCTCTTATCGACAAATTATCTTTTTTTTGCCAGTTTTTACTCCTGCTGCCTACTGATGATCATGCACTTTCTTTGCCTACTGGCCCATACATTTTCCATCACTAGGTTGACAGCCTCTTAAGAGAGGCCATCTCTGAGGCAGCCATTAGAAACAGTTCATTTTTTTTTTGTTTGGTCTCTGTTCTACACTGTGCATTCCCAATAAGACATGGAGGGATCAGTGAACATCAGCATAGGAGTGTTACTTACTTCCACGAGTGACTGATGCCTCAAGACGTCTCTGCTCCCCTAGGAACCAGCACTCCCATGGGGGTTCAGTTCTGCACAGTGAATTCATCTACAGCAGTGATGGCGAACCTATAACACATATGTTAAAGGTGAGACGCCACGACGATTTGGGTGACATTCCAGTATTCATGACAGTGGCATAGCTAGTGGAGGAAAAAGGGGGCGGGCCACCTTGGGTGGCAGTCTTTAAGCTGTTGTGTTTTTTTCTCCAGAGATGAGAGATGCTGTTGTGTTTATTTATTTATTTTTTGCATGGTGGTTAATCAGGTGGTGCCATGGTGGCTTTCCGACTGGCTAAGTTGCACACCGTGACACACACACACACACACACACACACACACACACACACACACACACACACACACACACACACACACACACACACACACACACACATACACACACAGCAGTAGGCCAGCAGGAAGACCTTTAACGGTTGCCCAATTGCACACCTAGATGCGGAACAGCACGGAAAACTAGCAGTGGGAACCCCAGGCCGAGAAGACAAATATAAAGGACAGGTGCTTAAGTAATTGATTTATTTTACTAAACATAGAAGTGCATAGAAAGATGCACATTTTACTGATGGGGTCGCTTGGGTGAATGTTTCATTTTGGTGCTTGTACACATACTAGGAATGCTGCTGAAGGATTCACTTGGGCAACTGATTAATTTTGGTGCTTGTGCGTACCTCAACATTTTACTGAAACAGTTGCTTGGGTAAGTGTTTCATTTTGGTGCTTGTACACCTACTAGGAATGTTAATGAAGGGGTCGCTTGGGCAAATTATTCATTTTGGTGCTTGTGTGTACCTCAACATTTTACTGAAAGGGTCACTTAGGTGAATGTTTCCTTTTGGTGCTTGTACACATACTAGGAATATTAATGAAGGGGTCGCTTGGGCAAATGATTTGTTTTTGTGCTTGTGCATACAGCAGCATATTACTGAAGGGGTCGATTGGGTGAATGGTTCATTTTGGTGCTTGTATACATACTAGGAATCCTAATGAAGGGTTCGCTTGGGCAGATGTTTAATTTTGGTTCTTGTGCTTACTGTACCTGGACACCTTACTGAAGGTTTTTTTTGGGGAAATGTTTCATTTTGGTGCTTGTGTGTATCTGGACATACTAATGAAGGTGCTGCTTGGGGAAATAATTAATTTGTGTATCAGGGAAGTGCTTGCGCATACATGGTCAGACTGCTGAAGTGACACTGGGAAGAAATTATTTATTGTGTCATTTTAGTGCTTGTGCATACACAATAGAAACTAATTAAGGGGTTACTGGGGAAAATAATTCATTAGTGTGTCAGGGAAATGCTTTTTCATAATTGGACAAACAAATTTGATGATTGCAACTCCAGTGTCAAAGGTGAGGCATTGCTTTTAACAAAGGATGCGAGCACTGTCCTTTTCACTTTTTGTATAACTATGATGTGTATTATGTTTTATTTTGTGATGGGGTTGGAAAACTCAGTCAACTCCAGGTGACACAAACTCTGTCTACGCCACTGGTTCACCAACACCCGAATTATCAGAGAAACCCACTAGAAAAGTGGTATGCTTTACCAGAAACTTGGTACGCTTTACCGCCACAATTGCTACCTCACTCCCTCTTACCAAGTTTGTTCTCTCTACCACATACTTCATTCCTTCCCTCTTATATGGTGCCCCACTTCTTACTAACCTCCGTTCTTCTCTAAAGACAAAACTCTCCTCCTGTTACAACAAAATTTCCAAGTTTGCTACAGGCTACAAATCCTCCATCCACCACTATAATGCCCTACACAAACTAAATTGGCTAGAGCTGCCCAATCACCTTACCTGCATTCACCTTACTCATGCTCACAAACTTATCTTCAATCCCTCTCTCTGCTCCTCCCTTGCCCCCTCTCTCAAAATTCATCTTCCCAATAGACTTCTAAGATCCAGTAACCAGAATCTAATCGAACTGCACAAGCCTGCCTACCCACCAGGCAAGCATCTATTATCCTTTTCTCTAGCATGTCTTTGGAACTCCCTGCCACCTCTTATTCGTACCACCCACAACCACTCTACCTTCAAGACCTTGCTTCACACCCACCTCACATCCCTCTGGGAATGTTCCTGCTCTCACCCCACACAACTCCCCTCAACATTTCACCCTATTGTCTACCTCTCCCTCCCTCTCACTTCTCATAGCTCACACTAAACTATAAGGCCTTTTAGTCCACCTCTCTCTCCATCTCCTTACTTTTTACTCGATTTCTCTTACCATGCCCTTCTTTCTGCCTTCTACACTTACTCCTCCTATCCACCCTACCCTAATATAACAACCTTATGATACCTTAGTGAAGCTCCCCTGGCTGTACTGTTATTATATAACAAATGTATTTGTAAATATTTACTAAAGGTTTTTCTCAACTCTTCTTTTTAAAATTATACTGTAAACTGCAACTGTATTACATAATTGTTAATCATTTTGTTTACACTGTATAACATTCTTTATGGAGCTTTTCTCCCTGGGACTCCATTGGAAGTGGGCTCTTCCCAGCCCAATGGACTATTCCAATAAACAAACTGTAAATAAATAAGTAAATAAAAATAAATAACTGAACAAAAATACAAGAAATATGTGACCCTGCACTTATCTATTAATACTTAGCAACAAAAAAGTCATTAATTGATGTTAACGAAATAAAATGCAGTGTGTTCCATATTTTTTTTCAGTTCAATTCAAAATTATTATTATAAGTATGGTAATTTTTGGTGCACTATTTTAAGCCTGGTTATCAGTGCACATATCATTTTCTCTGTTGTAAGTCACTGTTTTTTCTTTTGTTTTTATAATACATAGCAGCACACGATTGGACTGTATTTTTTTAAATAAATGAATATGTAAAGAATTGTTTCCATTTTGTTTGGGGAGGGGGGGGCAGGGTGACACTCCAGCAGAGTCAAGATAGGCGATTTCCAAATTTTTGACACGCCGAGCCCAAAAGGTTCACCATCACTGATCTACAGGAATATGTGCCCTGGGTATGCATTTGCTAACCTACCCCCCAAAAAAAAACAAAAGAGAGGAGAGCTAGCAAAACCCTGTCATTCATCTGCCCATTGTGTTAGCTCCAGTAGGCACCCAAGTTGTTACTCTAATTCATGTGGCATGGGTCATAGTCAGGGCTTTATCCCTGTATGCCAATGGAGGTAACTGGCAAATATGCAAATCTAAAGCGCAATATTTTTGCTGGGTAAGACCTCCCGGCAACCTTACACTTCAGTAAATATGCTAACTCCAAGATCACACAGTCATTACAAAAAAGTTAAAACAGTAAAAGTGCGCAGAACCACAATCTAAAAACACTAAAACCAAGTGAAATACCAAAACTCAACAACCAGCTAAACAGTAATTTTGCATGGGTTGTTAGTGGTAATGTACCTGTACTTTTCTATACCCTACATCTGTAAATATATAAACTTTGAGATTGAACTACAGTGGGTATGTGGTCAAATTTAATCCCCCATCAGTCTGCAGACTCCCATCATAAATAGAAAATCAGCCTAAAGGATCCATTTTTGTTGAACATCGATGAACCATCCAACATAAAATCGACTTCAACTGAAATGCTCTTGTTCGTACTTGGATGAATCCCGTATACATCTTTCTCAATATACATTATTCAGGTTTAGCCTGTTACTTCTCTTTATTCACTTTCATGTATATTAATATCTTAGGCATCCACTCTGTGTGCCAGTCTTTGTAATAAATTCACAGAAAGTCACTTAACTTTATTGTTTCTTCTTATCTATATTTAATTTCCTGTAGTTGTTTGTGTTTTGCTGCAGTAAGATGAAATCTTCACCATTAAAATAATAATAGGAACTTCTCCTTTTGAAAAATACTTCTTTCTATTGAATAAAGCAAGGGCAAGGTATCTCTTTCCAAGGATGCCATTGTTCCTCTGTATTTGGCCTTCAATGCTCCCTTCAGTGTGTGCCTGAACAGGCACATGCAACAGCTGGAACATCCATAGAGGTTCCTCACAAAAAGAATAGCAGGTGTAAACAAAGTGTCCTCTGCAGATCACCTGAAGCATCTCGATTTCCTACAGGCTGTTGAAAAGTGATCTGTGCCTGCCATACAAGGCATCCTTGGATCCTGCTCTGATGGACCTTTTGCACATCCACAAAGCCAGAAGCATCATAACTACTCAATGTAAGGACTTGAACATTGCTTACAATATAAATAGGGCATGTTAGATGAATAAGTATGTGTCTCAAAGAATTCCCCTGCTGTGGAACATGCTTCCTATCCATGTGAAGCAGAGGTCTTCCCTAACCCTATTAAAGCATAACCTGGACCAGTGGATGGGAGATTGAAATTCACCCCAGGTCTAGAACCTATGTCTCTAATAATAATCTTGCTTACATGTACCCCTTAAAGTAACCGGTGAGGCTCAAATAACTTGCAGGATACATTTGGGATGCACGGCTAGCCTTATAAAGGCACCTGTAGTCGTTAGCCTAGTATAAACCTATTAACCTTTTCGCACTGACAGTGATCATACTGTTGTGCATAGGAACTCTGATGTAAAGTAAACTATGGGTTTTTACTACATTTAAGGTGACCAAGCAGAATCTCTACTAAACAACAGTATGCATGCATACATTCAGCAAGAAAGTGCTTTTTGTTGCTGTAAAATAATAACACTTGGGCCAGAACAGATTTAACAAAAGTTTTCTTTGTTCTTTAATGACTGAGCCACATGAAGTTAAAGCTTAGTGCATCGCAACTAAAAGTCATTTCATCTTTTTAGAACATGTCATTTCGATACTGTCTTCTCATTCCATCCAAAACACAGGATGGTCTTCTGGTCAGTGGGTGTAGCTGTGCAATATGCTTCCTACATAATTCATAGAGTCAGAGTTCCTTGTGTTTATTTCCTGATTTGCTGCCTGCCCAGTAGCCATCTCAGGACCACTCTTCCTACCAGTCAGGAGTCTATAATGTTATTATGTAACAAGAAAGTTGTCTTCCAGAACAAAAGAAAGTCTGTTTTGTGAAAGTAAGTGCTAGAGGTGTCTAGTCATTGGCTAAACTACTGAATTACAATCCTTTGCATCTTTAAACAATTAAATGATGTCCTGATCCATTTAGTCTATTAGTCTCTTCCAGATGAGCTTTGGAAAGTTCATTGTCAGGTGGTTAAACAAAAAACGACAGATTCCAGGGACAACAGGTTGACTTTCCAGTACATTGCGCAATGCCAGACCTCATACAGAATACTGTGTATATTTCTGGTTGCCAGAAAGGAACAAGATATAGCATTACTGGAAAAAGTTAATAGAAAAGCAGCAATGATTAAGGGACAGATGAAGGGGGTTATAAAAGGGCATCAAGTGAACAGGATTTTACGGCAGAGGTAAAGAGAGGTCAGATGACATGATCTGTGTCTGTAAGATTATGAAAGGGGATTTGAAGGTGTTGAAATAAGGAAGAAGGGTGGGGGTTATTCAGGGCATTGGCTGCAAGCAGTATAAATAAAATACGGCCCAGACCTTAGAATAACTTTAGTTCATGGAAAGGGTTGTCACTGCATGGAATGAGCTACTACAGTGGTTGTTACATTGTGCATCCGGTTTTACCTTCACGGAAGCTTAGATTGGTTGGAAGAGAGTAGAGTAAATGAGAACAAATCAAATCTATTTTTTTTGTGGGGGGGGGCCTATAGTTATTGTAGCATTAGGAACTATTCCTTATGCTCCATATCCAAACACTAAGTCAATTGGAAACTATGTAGAGCTTCATGCCCACCTTCACTGCCATGTTACAGAGATCAGTTTAAAGTAAAATTTCACTAGTAACAGAAGTGGCTTCTGTAGTCCTTCAATTTTCTGAAAAGAAGATCATGCTTTTGAGATATTATAAGGGTTTTGGATCTCAAAAGGGACCTTTTGTACTTGGAATGTCGAGAAAATTATCAAATAATTGCTGAAGAAACACATTTTGGAATTGCTAGAAGCTAGTGTGACACTAGGCTAAAGGCACCGAGATAGCATGATGGCTCAGTGGCAAAGTCTTTGCCTCACAGCCCCAGAGCTTAAGGTTCAATCCTGTCTTCTGGTTAGTGTGTGATGCATGCATGTTCTTTCTGTTCCTGCCTGGGTTTACTGCAGTCCTTGCCATGTTTTTGTAAGCAATGTTTTAGTTGGGCTTAAAAAATTGTTTTGTTGACCACATACAATTGATCATGTTGTCACTCAAAGTGTAGATGAGATGGGATGATCAGAGGAGTGGTCTTTAAACATGGCTACTTCAGATCAGTTCATAACATGTTAAATAATGGATACTGGAAGCAAAGCAAAAAGGAAAACAGTTCACAACTGGAGGTAAAGTCACATCAAGAATAAATGAAAAGTGGGACCTAGGAGTAATCATATCAGGTGTCCCAGAGATAAGCAAGCTGTGTGAGACAGCAGCAGGGATGGCTGGTGCAGTACTGAGATGCACAGAAAGAGGCAGGACTAGTAGAAAAGAAGTAATTACCCTTCTGGCAGTGACTGTTATAACAGATACCTCACTGAGTATTATGTGCTAGTCTGAATAGCTCTACATATGGAATACACTGTGCACAGGTACAGTGTTAGTCTCAGAAGTCCTATAAACAGAGATTATGTCATCTTATCATATATAACCTTGAAGAAAGAAGACTAAGAAAAGACATGATAGAGGCATTTACACATGCTTAGTGCATGAGTAAAGTGGGAAAATATATGAGAGCAGATTGAAGCAATGTTAAGATACAAGGTTAATGTCTCAGAGAGGGCATGGTAATGCATTATTTCAGACAAGGGGTTGTGGATGATTGAACAGCCTAGGTGAAAGAAGTGATACAGTGAACAGTCAAAATGTGTGAGTATTGGGAAAGCTTTTCTTTAATGTTAATGTCTCAGAGAGGGCGTGGTAATGCATTATTTCAGATAAGGGGTTGTGGATGATTGAACAGCCTAGGTGAAAGAAGTGATACAGTGAACAGTCAAAATGTGTGAGTATTGGGAAAGATTTTCTTATGTAGGTTAGAATTAAAAAAGAAGCTATTGGTAAAGTATATATATAGTTTATCCAGGAGGTAGGGAGAATGTGCAAACTAGGTGGCCAGACTGTTCTTGACTACCATCAGAATCTGTTTTATTATGCAATGTTTCATTCTTAATAATTAAAACACCACTCCAGTGACAGGATATTACATTAGACAGTCACTGTGCCACCTTTTCCAAGAAAAACAAGTGCTTTATTATGTAAACATTATTTTGTGTGCTATGTAAATAAACATTACTATAGTAATATGAGTTGCTTTTCGTAAGTACTGATTGGTCACATCTTGGTCTCTCAACATTCCATATCCTGAAGGACAGCTCATTAGTTTATCTCACAACGCTGCCTTGATCTCTTCTGTTCCTCGAGGAAACTCTTGGATACACATAGAATGTAGAGCATATTCAGACTGAAGTGGAAATAATTAGCTGTAGTCTAAGATGCAGTGTAATATATTAGTTAATCCACAGAGCTGTATTTTTTGCCATAATCTGAATATAATCCTAACGGTCAGTTGTAGTGGTGAGCAGTATCGTATGGGTACCCTTGTAGTTTATGTGAAAGGTTTAATGTGACTTGTTTTTACTGCAGTTTACCGAAACTGCTTTGACTTATATTATCCAAGTTTGTGATGCACTGAAATAGGTTTTCCACTTTTTTGCTTTTTGCACAACCATTGAGTTGGTATATATAAGTAAGTGGGAAGGTGGATGCAGAGGGCCTTGCCTTACCTGCAGGAAAATATCTTTTTAGCATTTCAGGATTAGGAGTCTTGATAAAATTTGTTCAACCATGATTTGACTCAACATTGTAAACCATCTGATACATCTATTAGACTGTCTAAAAACAAGGTGGTGATGTATTGACTTCTTTCATTTCAGACCAGAAAGCTGTAAGTCAGCCAGTGTGAAATGAGCCATTTTAGAGCCTATTGAACTAGGGGCATATGTTTCTAGTGCATTTTGAATGGAAAATTGGGATTAAAATTTGATTGATGTAGATAAGGAACCAATTCAAGCTGGACAGAGGAGACATGTCCTTAGCTTTTATCTCACAAGTGGGGACAAGCAACCCACAAAATGAGAGATGCTAAGGTTACATCCTCACATATGGATACTGAAACTCAAGAACAATGTGGACCCACCAAGTATCTCCACTTTTATAATATTAATTTTAGCTGAGCATGTATTATCAATTAATTATTCTGTCTTTTTAACTAGGAAGGACCACTGAGGCTAAGATGAAGGAGCTCAAGAGACCCATATGGCTTACTTATATACATGATTTTTCATGTAAATGCATATTTTTAGGAAACAGGATACCCAAAGTCAGATCTTATCACAGCAGTTAGCTCATGTTTTGGTCCCCATCAGTTTAACCATGTAACTCTCCAGGCTTCCAACTGATTAATTAGCTTCTTCTGTCCTTTGTAACATCCTCATCACTTTTTTTTTTTATGGAGGTCTTGACTTTCCAAGGTGAATACATTGTCAGTAACTAAGTCTTATTTTCCAGTCAGAGGGAATCAAAAGATAGTTTTCAGTTGGCCATCATATGTGGCTGCTAAACATTTTTATATTACTAATGCCCCTGCCCTGCTCAGAACTGAGTCACAGTGCATATATTATGCTCTATGGTGGCCTTTATGTTTACCATATATGTGTGCCATGCATCTCCTCACTGCTCAATGCTGAGGTATTTTGTCCCATTATTCCTAAATTCTGTTATCCTGTTTACCCAGTCTCTGTAGTGAGTCACTGATAGTGACAGACGTCCCTCACAACCTTCTCCCTGATGTAGGTAAGCAGGGATTGGCTACTGACTTCAGCCACCTCTGGCCATTTTCTTCCATTCCCAAACTCCCTACTCGAACAGTTTGTTGTTGTCACAGTCGAGACTCCATTCCTTTGTACCATATCTAACCTTAGTCATTTTATATTTGTGATTGTGAGTAGAGCCCACTTAAAGTCAGCTTCTGTTTCAGCCACACCAGCTGAAAAATCAGATGATAAACAGTGATGTCTATGGCGTCTCCAGGTTTAACCAGCTGTAGTATGTGCTTTGGACCATGGGTGCTTTAGGTCTGCATAGCTGGAGTAACAGGTTATGCTTGTTTCTAGCTTTTCTTCGGTCTGCATAGCTAAAGTAAAGGGTGATGCTTAGTTTTCTGGATTTTCAGGGCCAGCCCATAGGTGTCACACAGGCTCTTGATTTTTCAGGGAGTCTTACAGCTATAATATTAGGTTGTGATGGGCCCTTAGTTGTTCAAATTAGCTACAACTAAGGGTGTAGCCAGAAATGTATGTTTTATCTCAAAATTACATCATTCCCCCTCCACTTGCCAAGTATGTACAAAATGTACGTACCTCTCCAAATATTTCCCCCTCTAGATTCAAAAATGTTCACTTCATTTACAGCTATTTTCTTTTACTTTAAAAAGTTGCTTTGAGAAGAAAATTCCTGTCCCTAAGCACTGTGTACAGATCCATGTGACATCCTGAAAGAGTCTAACAAAAAATGCACTCTTGTTGAATATGCACTGAGTACGTCTGGCTTTTCTCCTTGTTAATGCAGTAGGTGATGTTGGGTCCCCTAAACAAATGTACAGTATAATCATCTGTTTACTTTTTGCAACGGTGTAAGTGATTTGAATAGGTTATTAACAGTAGCCTATTTATAGGCACTAATCATCAAGGACATTGTAGCAGACGTCACAACAATGTCTGCTTCAATTTCAAACCAGTTTAGGAGAAAACAAAAGCAGTTCTCAGGAAAAAGCAAAGCTTTAGGCGCACAAGCTTCATAAAGAAAACCATTTCCTGACATTTGTATCCTGTTAGATGAAGAGGATAACTGCCATGTCATTTCATGAGCCTGCCTTAAAGGAGAACCTCATTCTGAAGTCAGTGACGCACACGTTAAAACAGAAGTTACTTTAGTATTTTGAACTGTCTGCTAAAATCACTTAATCTGTTGGACACTAAGCTCATTGTTGCCTTGTATGTTAAGTGAAAACTAAATGCTGTCATAGACTCTGTTGAATTAGAAAGTGGCTTATTTGATAAATGTAGGAAACAAGGCTGTTGTCTTAGGTTTAAATTGGACTTTATAAGTTGAATTTCACTTACTGATGTAAATAAGCATGTGGCTATGAAATTAATTATCTGTGATGCTAGGAAATTCAAGTTGATTAATATGCTCATTAAGTTGTGCATTACATTAAAAATCATACTAAATTAACAGACATACAAAACTCAGCTGTAAGAGCAGATCAAATTACAGCAAATTCATGTCAGGGAGGTTCATCTGCCATGATGAGCAAATGAGTTTTAAGCGACTCTCTGTACCCACTTGGTCATAAAGTTCCAGATTTGTGTGCCTGAGTGGAAAAGAGCAAAGGCTGGAGGAATCCTGCTGTTCCCTAGGAACCTCCAGCAGTCCGAGAGAGGCAGACATAGGGGTGTCACCAAACAGTAAAGAACCCAGGTAATGCTGGCCAAGTTCACATGTGGATAAATATACTAACACAAAAACGTAAAACGATTCTGCACTGAACTGGTAGCCAGTGTAACCTCTATAGAACTGCATTAATATATATATGTAGATGGAAGTATCAGAAGTAGCGAAGTCGCAAAGTTTTGCACAAGCTGGAAACTGATATAAGAAGTAGTTTATTTATTTATTGCCTTGCTGCAAAGTTAAATCAAGGTTTACAGCATATGCAAACAATAGTTTACTTTCCTAGCAACTGGTATCTGTGCATAGGTGTACATCTCACGAGGGCTCTGTTAAGCCCGGCAGTAGATTTACATCAGCTCATTGCTGTTACTAATGTGCAGCAGAATTAATTGCAGTTGACTGACTATAGATCAGTGATGACATTCTGGATGCTCCACTTAAACATTTTTCCAATGCCAAGTAAGACTGACCTGGCCCAGTGGCATAGAAGGATGAAGCCCTGACTATAAACCACATGATTAATGTTTGATTAGTAGCATGCAGCTGCAGAGGTCAAGTGGAGGAGGATGGGGTTGACTGGCTAACACCAGCTCACTCATCCTAGGGGGAGGGAGGCAGCTAAGCACATCACAATAGTATAACCTGCTTGAGGGTAGGCAATCACTGTTGAAAATGGCTAGGACAGGCTTGAGCTGTAAAGTATCAAACTAATCACTGAGTGAGGGATGATGTGGTTTGGAGAAAACACATCATCCCACCCAGGTCGCAAATATGAGTCTGCCAGCCACTTATTGGAGCAGCTAGTTAGAATAGGGTATGGTTTTTCATGGGACCAATGACTGGCCTATCCCCTAGTGCCCATTTCTTGCCTCCAGGGAAATGAATTAACTGAAAAGCTCCCTGAAATGGGAATGAATGGGAGAGACTGCATTTGCACAGTTCTGCAATAGCTGCCTGTCTTCCTTGGGGGATAAAATAAGCCAATGAAGCACAGGTAGGAGAAACATTAGACAGATCCCATGAAACAAGCCAGACTCGTGGCTGTGGTGCATGCTAAATGCACTAACAACAACCAGTACAACAGTTTTATTGGTTGTTAATGTTTTTTAACACATTTATCTTCATGTATTATACAATGCCATGGGTACACACTTAGTTATAAAAAGGCAAAAGAGACATTACATATTTTTTTTCCTTTCCATGCATTTCTTAACAATTATTATTCAAATTAATATTACTTAGATTGCTGAAGTTCTGCTGTCCTGAAATGTAATTCCTCCTCCTGAAAATTGTTTTGCATGTTTTATTCCCACAGATTCTTTTTATTTCTATGTAATTTGCTCCTTCACTTTTCTAAAGATCCCACCTCCAGTTATTTTAATTCCTTTACACCATTCAATAATTATTTTATGGTTGGTTTAGCTTTTGATTTCCATTTTCTATTAACTGTTGTTTTTGACAGCCAGCAGCATTAAAATTAGTAGGGCCTTACTAAGTCCAGGCAATTCAGTTGCTATATCCCAGTACAAAAGAATCATGTCCTTCGTTACAGTAATTGCCTCCTCCAGCCTTTCTGACAAAGTATCCAATAGGGAATTTTTAAAATCTAACAAGTACATTCCCAAATAAAACATATCCCAGAGTATCCCTCTTTTTCTCATCATACCCCAACAATTGATGTCCACCTTTTTAAAAATTCTCTGAAGTCTTCTTGTGGTATAGAAATATCTATAAAAACACTTAAAATGCAAAAATCCTAAATCTCCTAGATTTTGTTGCATACTTGGGAGCCATACAAATATTCTTCTGTTCCTGCATTTCCATTCTCATCTCCCAGTCTTTTCTAGCCTCTTCTGATTGATTCTTATAGTTATCATGCGTTATTTTATATGCAGTACTAATTTCTCCCTGTTTAACAGCAACATATGTTCTAGACTCATCTGTTTACTCAGTCAGAGCTGTTGCTTTCATTTATCGCTTACCTGTTCTCTTGCTTTTGCCTGTACCCTTTTATCAATCCTTGGTAGGGAAAGCAATCTCCAACTTGCAGTCCAAACTTCTGCTTGGCTCATCCCAATCTAGACTTTTCCCTTCCTAGGTATTTGCTCCCAATAACTTGATTCCTTTGTTGATATTATCTGATAAATTCCAGCTCCCTCATGTCTATTTTATATGCCCCTTCTTGCAGCCATCCCTCTTGGTAAAATCTCCTTTCTTGGTTCCTGTGGTGACTTAGTTCTCAAAATACTTTCATCAGCTTTGTAAATATAATATTCCCTGTGGGTGTTATTTTTTCTCTTAAGCATTTGCATCCAAAATCCTAATCTGTCCTTATTTCATGAACACCTCCCCATTTCACATCATATCTTTCTACTTGTGATTTGTACTCTTCTGGTTGTGCTGTGTACATGAGCCTAGACTGTGTAGCTCTGAAGTATCTGCTCAAATATGGTAATCCTAAGGCAAATTGTTCTGTGGAGAGAAACAACTTATTTCACTTAATTCTTGAATTCTTTCTTTCCCAAATATTTTTTTTCAATTATTTATTAATTATGGCCCATAGTTTTTTCTCTGGTTGATCCGAATATGACTTGCCTGTATATGGTATTAAAAGGATTAGAAACATTTTTACTGCTTGTACCATACTATCCATATCCGTAGTCAAGAGATTCCAACTTCTCAGTGTTTGTATTATGTTTTGTTTAGTCTTTTCCCACATATCTTTAGCTGCCATAACATAATCCTTTTTAATCCAAACACCTAAATACTTCATCTTATTATGTCCCCTTAAATACGGGCATTGCTGAGCCAATTCATGTGTGAGAAAATAGTTTACTGCTATAGCATTTTTGTTTTATCTGAATTTATTTCATATCTTGACAAAAATTGAAGTTGACTCATAATGTTCCATAATACTAAAATAGAATTTTCTGGATTTATTAAGTACAAAATAATATAATCTGCTAATAAGGCTACTTTTTCTCGAGTACCATATCAATTGTACCCTTGAATTTGTGAGTCCCTTATTTTCTACACCAGTGGCTGTAAGTATAAAGCAAATAACAATAGGGGAAGAGGACAACCTTGCCTGGATCCTCTTTTCAAACACTGTTTATCAGAGAATAACCTTCTCACCTTGATTCTCTCTTCCTAATTAACCCCTTTACTCTGTCAGGAAATACAAATGTTGCCATTGCTCTACTCATAAAAATCCCAACTAACTCTATCAGATGCCTTCTCTGCATCAAGACCCACCAGTAATAGCAGTCTTGTACTCGTCTTCCTTCTAGATCATTATTGTTCTTTTAATGTTCTCAGGTATTTGCCTCCCCTCCACAAAACCACAATGAGCCATATCTGTCAGTTTTGGCAACACATTAGCAATTCCTTTGGCTAGTATAGACAAAAAGACTTTATAATAATAATAATGGTCAGAACTAACTGAAATCGGTCTATATGAAGTTGGGTTTAAATGGTCTTTTCCCCCTTTGTGTAGTATAGCCACCACAGCTTTCTTTCATGATGCTGATACTGTCCCTATTTCTAAAACATTGTTAAATGTAACCTTCAAGACATTATTCACTTTCATCCATTCTAACTTCCAAACCTCCACAGGAATGCCATCTGTTCCCGGGGACTTCCTTGTTGATTGTTTATAAATCACTGTTTTACCCTACCCCTCCCATCTTAGCTATTAATTCTTAAAATGTATCTTCCTCTAACCTTGGCATACTTACGTTTTCCATAAATATTTCCATTTGTGTTTTACTTGTTTTCCCATCCCTTTGCTCACTACAGATTTTCAAAGCATTTCTGAAATATCTCTAATACCCCCATAGGATATGTGTTTATTTTTCTAGCCATGGGCTCTCTTAAGTTTTTCAACACCCTTTTTTATTATCTGTTACCTAGGTTTTGCTAATAGTTTTGCGCCCTGTGGCTGCTATCAAAAATACATGCTTTACAACAAGCTTTCCTAAACTATTGAATATCATCCACATACTCACTTATGTTCCCTTTAGCATTCGACATTTGATGCTCTTCTTGTTTGTAAGATTCTCTCTTGTCTGCAATACATTAACCATTGAGAATATCTCTTAGTAACCCCTATTACCATGTTTGTTTTTCACTTTTTATGCTATATTTTGAATTACATTTTAAGTTTGTCCTACCCCTCAGCTATCCCTTCTGAAAAAAAAAGTATTTTCCCTAACTACTCTTCAGTCATTTCTACTATCAATTCCTTAAATTCCTCTCTTTTCAATAAGAAGTAGGAACGTGCTAGTGTCTCCTTCTTACTGGATTACCCTGCACCTTTATCTTGGTCTTCATTGACAAATGATTTGAAATAGTTAATGGAGGTGTATCAGAGCTGTCAATTAAATCCCCATGCTCCTGTGAGATGTAATTTCTGTCCAGGTTAACCCAGTTATTGCAACTTGGGAAGTAATATGTAAATACTGTCTGGGTTCTTGCTAATAGTTTCACGTCTTCCATCAAAAATATTCTCATCTATTTCTTCAAAAGTCTACTCTCCTTTGTTATATTTTCCCTTCTAGGTCCTCAGGACGTATTTACTTTTGCATTTCAACTTCCAGTACCAATCCATGAACAATATTTCCTGGTGGAAGCTAATTATTGCTACCATAATTCCTTAATTTTGTAATAGTAGCTTTAGACAGAATGTAAATACAGTGTAATCCTCATTCTCTGTAATAATAACACCTTTTTACTACAAATCTACCATTGTCCTTTCTTCTTGTCCTCTGTCATTATTGGAACCCCTCTTACAATCAGTATTATTACCCACCTTTCCTTTGTCCCTGATGCTCTGCTGAACAACCATTCTGAAATGCCTTTTTTTGCCAAACTCACATGCTCATTTCTATCTTAATGTCTTGTGTTGCATTGCTATTTGTAGCATACAATTTTTATATAATTCAAAACTCTTTGCTTCTTGTCCATACCTACAGCGCCATTCATATTGGATGAAACATTTTTGATAAGGCAGTCGTTCGGACAAGAAGCTATTGTTTTCACATGTTCTGCATTACAGTTTTTTTTAATACATATTTCTGGATTGCAATTTACATGCACAGATTAATATTTGGCAGTTTGATATTACTTGAAATTGTAGTTGTTAATATTTGGCAGTTTGATATTACATGAAATTGCAGTTTTTCATCTCTGTTTGGACCAAAGTCACAGTTTCCTGGACTTTTAATTTCAGTAAAACACTTAAGAAACTTAAACTACTACATTTTCATTTTTAAACCCTCCAACCTCTTTTATCTCACAGCAAACACACACAACTATATACACTTTCCTTTCCTCTGTTGATATATGGGCAGATGCTCCCAATTAATAGCTATTCCCACAGGGTTTATTTATTCTAAAGTTAGGTTTAATTATGCTGAAAGTACATGTTAGGACCTGCATTCCATCCTGCATCCACACCATCCAGTCTTGTTCTATCTCAAATTCTCTCCCAGATGTGATAAACAACTTGCTTACTCTCAATTAACTGATTTTAGCCTTAGGAAAGAGTGCCCTGACTATCATTAAATGAACATATTTTGCATTGTTGTGATTTATACTGGTGAGGCTGATGTTACTAGGAATGCATCTATTTGTATTTCCTTCAATGTATCGGACTTTGTTTATTTTCGCTGAACTGAATCACTTTTCTTATACGTAATACTTTCAGTTATTCTCCATACAGATGCCTCAAAGTTCATTATTCAGTGCAATTTCCTGATTAATTGCCTGTGCCTGCAGACAGTTTGCCAGTAACTGCGAGGGTTTGCTGGTAGATAAAAAAGAACAGCTAATGGTTCTGTTGCCTTCATTTGAAGAACTTATGGAAAGTAGATTTTTGTAGTGTTAGTGCAGCTTGTTTTAAAGTGGAAATTCACTGGATGTTATGCATTTAGGGAGTTTTACAACTGCAGTAAAACATTGTTTTCTTGGTCTTGTCCATATCTGTAGGCATTCTGCAAGGAAACAAAATATTCCATAGCATTTCTGAAACAGGCTAACCAAGTTCAGTTGCCTGAATGACTTCAGTTTGCAATCTAAAAGAAGCAGTTTACTAAAGACAGAGATTTAGTTTATGAGATTGAACTGTCAGCACAAAAACATCATTTGACTGTGGGTCACACAATATGCAAACAGTGGATGAAATAGCTACTTTTGTTTCTTGGCTTGTGGCTATTTCCGCTTCAAGCCTGTATTATCATAGTAAACTATAAGCCCATGTGCATCTATTACCTACCTTCTGACAAATTTCAAAATTAACTGTTGTCACTTAATGTGATTTTTGGAAACAATATAATAAACAAGAAATTTTCAGTACTGACTGTTGCTCTGAAGTGAAGGCAAACTGCCACAGTTATGGTTTGTGTGGTCAGCAAAAATGCATTCTGCGAGGAACTAAAAAACAATAATTCCCTGTTGTAGTCTATATAATTTGCTAGACAACATCATGAACAGTAAAAAGTGGCAGTCACTTAGCACAATGCAAAGTGGATTTTCAGTATCTTTACATGAATACTGCACATACCTAATGTGTTATTAAAGAGCAGCAACAGAGCTAAGCTGATTTCATTCAGAAAATGATCTGATGAAATGATAATGACAGACATAACTATGGCTGTTTTCAATAGCTATATTTTTTAATTTTCTGTGGTCTTGTTTTATACAGTATCAGAAATGATTAATTTGGTCCAGACCTGAGAAACAGCAGTTATAACAGGCATGGTGAACTGTGATGAAACAATTTATTAATTTTCAGCGACTCCATTAAATGTTGTAAAACTGAGAAAATTACAGAACTGTGCAGTAGCTGCAAGATCTGTGGCTGAGGAGGTTTTGGCCCTGACTGTTCCGAATATATCCTGATTTCATTTTGCATCCTGGACACTGAAGGAGCAAACTTGGGGTGATGAGATTAAGCAGCTGATGCTACATCATGGTGTGAGGGTGGCAGCTCAGTCCTGATGCAGACGTACCATCTATGGGGAAGACCTAAAATGCAACTTTTGCACAAGAAACTCACTGGGAGGATGCATTGGAGTGCATAACAATCTACATGATTATTGCGGGTGCTCACTAACAGATTATTGTGGGTGCTCACTAACAGATTATTATGGACCCTCACTAACAGATTATTGTGGGTGCTGACTAACAGATTATTGCGGATGCTCACTAACAGATTATTGTGGGTACTCGCTAACAGATTATTGTGGGTGCTCGCTAACAGATTATTGTGGGTACTCACTAACATATTATTGTGGGCGCTCACTAACAGATTATTGTGGGTGCTCGCTAACAGATTATTGTGGGTGCTCGCTAACAGATTATTGTGGGTACTCACTAACATATTATTGCGGGCGCTCACTAACAGATTATTGTGGGTGATCACTAACAGATTATTGTGGGTGCTCACTAACAGGTAGCTGCACTGACCAGCAGGTCAGGTATTGTGCCATGCATTCTGGCTGACAAGGTGGTATAAGGAGCACTGCTTAGCTCTTATATGTTTGATGATGACGAAGATTCTCAGCTCTTATCACCTTCTTTCTAGTATCATTGAATGCAGAGAGGATCGTGGAAAATGAATGGACTAGTAGGGCAGGGGAGTGGGGAGAAGGAGTTAAAACATTTCTTTTTAAAATTGCAGAGCTGCTTTTTCCTAATTGAATGCATTATTGTAAAAAAACAGCTTCAATAGCTTTGTATCTAAACATAAATACATTAATTACACTTATTTTACGAAACAAACCACTGAAAGGAACGCCAGGAAACCATGCTATAAAACCGGCATTTGTTTTATAGCTTGGTTTCCTGGCGTTCCTTTCAGTGATAAATACATTAATTACTTGTTGCAAATTATTGAACATAAACATAAGCCATCATTATATCACAGCACAAATTGGTTTTGCAAAAGGAGAACAAAATCTTTTGGAGCAGACAAATGCATTTTAGCCTGTACCTAAAAATTACAGCATATTTACGAATACATATATTTTAAACTGTGAGAAAAGATTATGAAGTTGACAAAATTATTAGACTGAATTTGTCTGAAGGTTTGATTTGTAAGTCTGTCAGTTTTTGGTAGTTTCAGTGCAGTACTTATTGTAGCATTGATAAGGATACATATGCAGACAGTTGTAGCGTCAGTTACGTACCAGTACCCATTTGATACTACGTAGGCATTGTGAAGACCAATAAATGGAAGAAGAAATATTGTGAACTACAGTGAAGAAAAAGAAGTGAAAGCCCAAATCTGGTTTATATTTTAATTTTTCTTATAGATTTGCTTACCAGTTTGGCATGTAGACTGATTGACAAGGATGTCAAATTTAGAGGATATGTCTCAGTAACAGGGTGAGGAAAATGAAGCTGGTTTTGTGTGGGTGGTGTCACTCTTCAAGACACTTTCTGGGGGAAAATAAGGAAAATGAAAAAGAAACATAAAAACATGCTAAAGGAAGACCAATGAAGAATTATTGCCTTCAGACAGTCGTTAGCTATCATCATCAGTCATAACTTGGGCCTCTTCAGCTTCCCCTTCCATATCTTTGATCTAGTCTTCCTTTGGTCTCCCTCAGGCAGCTCTCACTCTGTCTAATAACATACACTGTGATCATTGCCATAGGCAGTACTTTCTAGAGATCTTCTGCCTTCTTCGTGGAATAGTATTTCCCAAACTCAAGTTGAAATTTCTTCCTTACTCCTTCTGCCACTCCTGTCCCTTCACCTTATATCCTTTAACTCCACCCCACCCAGTTGTCTGCGATGTACCCTGCTTTTCTTTTCTCTTCTTTGAAGTACAGATGCCTACCTTTCCTTCTCTTCTGTTATCCCAACGACTTTATACTCACTGCACATTTTCAACATACATATTCCTTTGTCTGTATGGCTTCTAGGACCATGCACATTACTGTGATGTGGTCTTACAAGTGCTTTAACGTCAGCATCACTGAAATATACCCCCACACTTGTCTCGTTATCTTACTAGCCTTCAGTATTGCACTTTCATGTTGAGTAGTATGTGTCAATGATTATTACACAAAAGATTCTTTTGGTCCTTAGTCCTGCTTAAAGTCATCCACAAAGTTCTGTTTTCCATAATTTCCTGCCTCTAAAATGCACAGTGTGGCACTTATCCCAGCTCCTACCTATCTGCCCCAAATGCCAGGAACTTCAGGTGTTTCCAAAAAGTGCCTCTTCTTTCATGTCTACTGTACACATATATGTACCAGCAATGTATGCATTTCTCTTTCTAACTGAGTTGTAACATGTGACACAAATATACTAAAAATGTTTGTTCCAAGCAGTGAACTTCAGGGCTGTCCAACACTTATTGGCTTCACCCCTCTGACAACAGCCCCTGCCAAGAAATATATGAATTGCCAAAGCATGTTTATGCAGTATTTACAAGTATGAAACCAACTATTTGAATGGGTGATGGCCCTTGTTTCTGAGTTGAATCCAGTAATATGTATTAAGTGTTGCAGAGGTAAAGTCTCCAGTGTAAATGTTGTGGGGGGCATACCTCTCAACCTCTTAGAATAAGAAATCTGGACAAAGCCATAAAAAAGTGGTACAAATAGAGACACTTTTAAATATTGCTCTTACAAACTTAGAAAGTTGATAGAATGGCAGATTTTGCATTAGTATATGGAGTCTAAAACTCAAATATCTGTCATTATTTTCCAATTTCAGTCTTCAATGATTTGCCACTAATTTGCCAGAAAGCCACAATTTTATGAAAAATGGACCAAAAATATAAGGCAAAAATCTGGACATTCTGCAAAAATCTGAGGTATGATTGGGGGGGGGGTCTTCACCCCCCCCCCATATAAGCTAGATACTGAAAACTCATTTTCAGTGCTGTTCAGAGAGTTGGCAGTGAAGGTGTACATATTGCACAGATGTATCTCAGAAAGTAATAACATGCTCTTCACCTCTGATCAAACATATGGCTTCCAGTTCTCCCTTTAATATTACTACAAATATCCTGTGAGTCCCATTGCCAAAAACCTTGCTAGAATCTACATACTTTGCATCTACAGGAGTACTCCACTGTATTTCAATGGAAGAACAATCAGCTGTACTGTGTGAAGCAGCATTGCTTAACATCAGCAGGAGAATTAGCATGAAGGAAGACAGGTAGGGTAGAAGGAAGGAGCAAAAGAAACGGCATAATAATTCAGAGTGCAGTGCTGATATAACCATTTAATGTATTTTTAGAATTCAGGAAGTAGAACAGACATAAAAACAGAAAGAAAATGAGCATTTCATTTCAAACTGAATATTTTGCTATATTTGTTCTGTATCTTTTTCTTTTATGTTCTGCTGACTGTTAATCCTCCTTCACGGGCTGAATAGCATTTTCATTCTCCCATCAATTCACTGAAGCACCTTGTGTTACCCTGTAATCTCCACCTTCACAAAACAAAACTCAAACTGCTTGCGGAATGGATTTGTTAGTCAGTGCTGCTTCATCTTTGGAATAACTTCTCTCCATAAAAGTTGTGATACCCTCACCTCCTCTAGGACAATCCTTGATGACTGGATGTGTACCCATAATTTCATCCTGGACCTAACTTGTTTTTCCCACGTCAGGACAGGAGGTCTCTTGTGTGGTTAGATATTGGCAAGGTGTTTCTGGTACATAGACTGTCGCTGCTTTGCAAACTCTATGAATCTATGAAAGGATCCTCTCTGTCCTGTGGAGAGTTAACTCTTGGTGCCTTTTGGTTTTGGAAAGAAGAGTCATGCAGTGAAAAGGCCATCATCTATGCAGGGTATGTATTTTTTGCGCTAACTCCTCCCCTTTGCAGTGACTGTCAAAACAGTGGCCTACATTAAGGCAAACTGAATATTTTTAACAAAATGAATTCATGCTTGACAAGAGTGATTTGAATCCTAAAAGGAAATTATATTTCTGACAGGAAGAAGAACTAAATGTAAGTCATCAATGCCTGCAAGAAAAAAGGACTTAATTGCCACATATGGAATGCTGTACTATCTCTTTAAGTGTTGCTGTCTATTTCAAATTCTTCCTTCAGCACTAAACAAAGTTTGTATTAACTCAAGTCTTTCAGTTTCAGTTAAGAGATATGATAGAACTAGACCAAATAAAGCAGGTGCTCACAGAACAACAATAAAATACTGAGTACTCTTCCATTTCTTACAAAAGTAATGCAGCACGTCTACTGCTGTGCATATGTCTGCATGGGCAGTTGGAAGTTCATGGTATCGTGGCCGTAGTATTGTAATATGACAACATGCAGTAGAAAGATGCACTGAACCAGGCTGTGACTTCCGTTGTTCCTTTATTAAATTTTGTAGTCTGAATATAACAGTTGTTGGAGAGGTCGGCCTATGGTGCACACAGAAATTTGGGTCTGCCAAAATAGCATAGCAAAACTTCATGCTGTCCCATATCTAGGAAGAGTGTCTATGAGTATGCTGTGATTGAAGAATTATAATCATAAAAAGGTCCTTCTTGGTTACAAAGGGCTTATTACCATACATATGTACACACACACACACACACTTGTGTGTGTATATATATATATATATATATATATATATATATATATATATATATATATATATATATATAGTTCCACTTTATAATCTCGCAATACTGAAATCTCAAATTTATTGTGTAGGTTTGTGGATGTGTGGTGTTATGTTTTTATGTGTGTTTTTTTTTTTTTGTAGTGTGAGTATTGTGGTGTATATGTGGTGTGGTGTATGCTGTGTGTTCGGGATTTGAAGTTTCACGGTTTTGGGCTGTCGGTGTTTTGTGGATTCGACTTTATGATCTTGAAATACTGAAATTCGAGAGTTCAGTATTTCAAGACTATAAAGTAGAACCTACACTTCCACAGCCTTCTCAACCATAAACTCCACAGCCTCCTGCAGCACCTGCGTACTCACAGGCTAGGAACATTGCAAAGGATCCTCCACTCCCCCCTAATAACCAGGTAGCTTCAAGTTATGATTTACCACTAATGGCAGATAATCAGAAACATTTTTTAGAGTTTGGACAATGGGATCGAGCCAACACCCCCACAGTTCCATCCAGACCAGGACGGAGAAGAGTGAGATGATGCAGATTCTTACCACCAGGGAGACTAATGGTTACCAGGAGCCACCGCAGGAGATAACAACTGACTCTACTACTGATAGGGTGACTTTCCTTTCCTGCCCAGTTTTCAATCTATCCGTGAGACATTTTTCTGAAGCTCACATACAACTATTGAGCAAGGGGTTTACTTTTGTACTGGGGCAACGAGCTAACTTAACTGACTCATTATTAGAGCTACGACTTTTTTCTAGGAAACTCAACCTTAATATATGGCACAACAACAATAAGTCTTATAATGATGACTCGTCCAATTCGGATGAAAACCCTAACACTGACACACTCATCAGAATGAAAAGTTTGTTTAATCCAATCCTGCATCACACTATGCACACGTTTCTCAAGGTCTGTGTGCGTGACTTTAGAAATTTATTGAAACAACCTAGTGGCACCAAATGGTTCAAATTGTCTCACTCCTAACAATCAGCCCTTAAAGAGTTTAAACAGGACAAAATCCTCAGGATTATGAAAGTAGACAAGGGCACAGGCATTGTGCTCATTTCACAAAATAATTACAACAGCAAAATGGAAAGAGACCTTGAGGATGGATCCTTTTATGTAGCCACCAACCTTAAAACAGTAAATAAACATTTTTCCACCATTGACAAGCTACTTAAAAAGTTGGAACAAAATCAGTGTATTTCACTGGAGGAATACATGTACATGTCAGTCCCAAACCCTAGCTTGGGCAAGCTGTTCGGGACCCCAAGGGGCATAAAAATGAGCATGACCCTCCCTTTAGACAAATTATATTGAACAAATGCACCAAAATGGGGAAAATCTCAGAATACTTGGATGCTATACTTAATCCATTAGTGCAGACCACTGACTCGTGTGATTTTTTAAACCAGCTGTACAGGGCTAATTTTAATCCATCAAATTGCTATCTAGTGACTCTGGACATAATAGCCTTGTACACTAACATCCTTTACCAGGAAGGGATGGATTCCCTTAGACTGTATCTTTCCAAATACACTGTTTTTCCTACTTCCAAAGTAAATACCATATGTGAGCTAGTGGCTGTAGTTCTTCTCAACAACTTCTTCCACTTTAATCAAAAAGTTTACCAGCAAGTGCGAGGAGCGGCAATGGGGTCAAAAATGGCCCCAGCTTTCGCCAATCTAGTCCTAAGTACTTGGGAACTAGAAACACTCATCCATTTACCTAGCTTTCAGTCTGTTAAACTTTACAGACGTTATATCGATGATATTTTTTTTGTTTGGGAAGGCACTGATACTGACAGTTTTCATCATTGAGATGACTTAACAGTTTAACGTTCCTTGATTTTACTATCTCTGGCTGTGGTACCTCCATCAACTTTCTTGACACTGTCATAAGAATCAACACTTCTACTAATGTGCTGGAATCTAGCATCCACCGAAAAAACACATACCGAAATAACTTTTTGGATTTTAATAACCAGCACCCTTTATTTTTCAAAAAGAATGTTGTACGCGGGCAGTTGATCTGCTTATTCCGCATCATTAGATAAGACGCCGAATTTGTGACTGAAGCTTTATTTCCCAAAAGCATGTCTCTGGCCAGAAACTATCCCAATGACCTTATTGAGTATGAACTGTTAAGAGTTATTAGGGAAAGACACGATAAGCATAAGCCAATACTTATTTATGGCTTTACCAGCAAGGGCAGGAGTACTGATATTACTGACAGATTGAGCAGCTTTCCACTGCCCATCAGCAGAGAAATGCAAGCCATATGTGAGATCATTTCTAGAAATTGGAACATTTTCTCCTAACATGACGACATTAAAGCTATTTTAGGGGATTTCCCCACTTTTTCCTATAAGAGATGCACTCCTTTGAGGTCCAGTTTTGAAAATAAGGATTCTCCCTTCCTACTGGATGGCACTTTCCCACAACCTGGTCCCCCTGGTATGTTTACTTGTGGTCACTGTGTAGTGTGCCAGCACATTCTTTGTTGTAACTTGTACACCTTCTTGCACTGTAACTACAGAGTTACTTTCAATCGACATTTTGACTGTCACATAGAGTGGGTAGTTTATGCTGCTATCTGCTAAAGTTGCACTTCGTTCTACATCGGAAAAGCTAGCAGGAGACTTTCTGATAGAACCAAGGAACATTTAGCAGTCATTAGAAAAAAGGATAGCACCAACACTCTCGGTAACCATTGTGGCAAATGCTCTAACTTCTCAGGATTTCTCTTTTTTATCTTGGAAAAACTTGACTTGTTTTTCGGAGACTGTAGTGCCTTGCTTGACTTGAAAGAACTCAAGTGGCAACTTTTACTGGGTGCTGACTCCGCTCCGGGACTTTCAATGAAAGCATCAGTATTGTGTGCTTTGCGATGGCTACGTTAATCATTTGTATAAGGATGTTGTCATTTTATAGCAATCTTGTGTCTTTTACTTGTTTTTTAATACTTATGAATTTCATTTAAACATCAACAGCTCCATTTAACTGTATCTATTCTAGTACAGAATTTGGAGGTGTAATTTCCTGCTGATAACCAATGAATAGTCAGTTCCATTTTTTGAATGTTTATAGTAGAGTGATTTAATAGTGTACCATTTATTTTACAACATTATTGTTTCTATAGAAGTCCTAATGATCAATAAAGGATGAAAGCACTTAAACATCAGTTCAGCCTACGAGTGTTTTTTTGTTTCTCTGTTTAACAACTTAAAGTTCTTTAGTCATAGTTTTATTTCTTTGTCGAGCCTTTAGTCGGTTATTTATTGATATATATTTATATATATATATATATATATATATATATATATATATATATATATATATATATATAAGTTTACTATCACTTATTCGATTGTCATTTAGACGATCGAATATGTGCAAAAATAATTTTCTCGAACTGAGAGTTCAATCACCACAATATCGAAGCTGACATGAGCGAACAGCCGCTATTGTCAACTTCAACATTGCGGTGCAGATCGCACTATAGTGGGGATCGGGAATAGTATCCTTACCCTCACTGTAGTGCGATCTCGGAGTTTGTATATATAAGTAGGGAGGGTGTGGGGGCACAGGGGAGCTTGCCCCCCTGCAAATGTTATTGTTAGTCGTGGGTAGTTGTGAGCATTTCAGCAAAGTCGATATTCCACATTGCTGAAATGCTTCGGTCAATGTTTCGGTTGCTCTGTGTTCTGATTTCCGACAATATTTGTCGGAAATCGTTGCTTTCATCTAAATGACGTTCGCAAATATGATAGTAAACCATATATATATATATATATATATATATATATATATATATATATATATACATATACGGGTCTACTACGGTTGATTGAAAACTCACCTGATTGAAAATTAAATTATTAGGACCACTTCACTGAAAACTCACTTGACTGAAACTCATTTTGTTGAAAGTTATAAATGGCCTTTTCCCCACTGTAGTGCGACCCTGGAGTTAGTATATAAAGTAAGGGGGTGTGGGGGCACAGCCCCCCACATTGGGAGGTGTGGGAGCAAAGCCTCCCACATATCTTGGTTATATATTCTTTTTGGAAACAGTTATTTATTGCACTTGTAAGTATCACTGTGTATAATTTTAAATGTTTATAATATGTGGGGGGCTTCCCCCCCACACACCCCAATGTGGGGGCTGTGCCCCCACCCCCCCTTACTTTATATACTAACTCCAGGGTCACACTACAGTGGGGAAAAGGCCATTTATAACTTTCAATGAAATGAGTTTCAAAGAAATGAGTTTTCAGTAAAGTGAGCTTTCAGAGAAATGGTCCTAGTAATTTAATTTTCAGTCAAGTGAGTTTTCAGTCAACCGTAGTAGACCCATATATACATATATAATGTGTGTGTGTGTGTGTGTGTGTGTGGTGTGTATGTAAAGAAACAGTTTATGTACCTTAATGCTTAAAACAATTTATTTAAAGCAATACAGTGATATTTCCCTTAAGGGATGGTTTGCTGATGCATTTAACAGTTTACGTAAAAAAGTACATGATTAATGTATACATAGAACACAGTACATGAGTAGTGTATACACTGAAGGCAGTGCATGATTAGTGCATACACAGAAGGCCGTACATGATTAATGTATACATAGAAGGCAGTACATGAGTAGTGTATACACAGAAGGCAGTACGAGTAGTTTATACACTGAAGGCAGTATATGATTAGTGCATACACAAAAGGCAGTACATGATTAATGTATACATAGAAGGCAGTACATGAGTCGTGTATACATTGAAGACAGTACATGATTAGTGTATACACAGAAGGCAGTACATGAGTCGTGTATACACTGAAGGTAGTACATGATTAGTGTATACACAGAAGGCAGTACATGATTAATGTATTCATAGAACGTAGTACTTTAGTAGTGTATACGCTGAAGGCAGTACATAATTAATGTATACATAGAAGGCAGTACATGAGTCGTGTATACACTGAAGACAGTACATGATTAGTGTATACAGTGAAGGCAGTACATGAGTCGTGTATACACTGAAGGCAGTACCTGATTACTGTATACACAGAAGGCAGTACATGATTAATGTATACATAGAAGGCAGTACATGATTAATATACACTGAAGGCAGTACATGATTACTGTATACACAGAAGGCAGTACATGATTAATGTATACATAGAAGGCAGTACATGAGTAGTGTATACAGAGAAGGCAGTACATGATTAGTGTATACACAGAAGTGGTCTAAGTAGAATGGTTTATGCATGCAGTTTACATAAAGCATTACAGTGTGATTTTCATATACCAAGAGGCTATTTACTGATCCCACAAAGAAATTATACAGAGTTGTTTATGTATGTAAAATATTTGTCTTGAAGTACAAGGTGACATTTCCCTTAAGATTTTATTTGCTAATTCTATAAAAAAAGCAATTTATTTGCTTTTGATTTTAGAACAAAAAGCAATTAAGCAAAGGGATTATTTACATGAATATGATTATGCAGTAACCTTGAGATTATTTGCTGTCTGTACAAAGAAATGACTGATGCAATGTAATGCTGTAGACTTTGGTACAAAGATAGAGGTACAGTGGAATAGCAGTTAGTGTTGCAGTGTTGCTATGCTTGGTTCTGCAGGTCATTTCCCAGCTTGGGTTTCTTTCATGTAAAGTTTAACTGTCCTCACTGTATCTGTTTGGGTTTTCATAAAGATTTCCAGTTTCTTCCCACATCCCATAGGAGACCCTCAGACACTGGGCTCAGCACAATTTGGTTTTGTCAAGGGCAAGTCATGCCTACTCAACCAGGTAGACTTTTTTGAGAAAGTCACAAAAGCAATGGATGAGGGCAGAAAGGTCCACACTGCCTACCTTGACCTGGCCAAGGCAATTGACACAATACCCCACTCAAGCATTGTTGATAAATTCAAGAGGTTAGGTAAAAACCCTTATGTCACCTGGTAAATAGACAGCTAGCAAACAGACAGAACTCTGGAAGTTAGAATTGGGGAGTCCACCTCTACAAAGAGGCTAGTCACAAGCAGACTCCCTCAGCGATCAGTCCTGGGACCGCTCCTTTTTAGCATTTACTTGTCTGAAGTCAAGGCCAATGTCAAGGGTTTCTGACTCACCAAATTTGCAGATGATTGCAAATTAGGAGCAGTCATAGAATTCCCCACGGACACCAACGTTCATCAGGAAGGGCTGACACAGACAAATAACTTGTGTCAGAGCCAAGGACTAAATGTAAATGCCAAGAAATGCATAATAGTATCCTTCATGAAATCATCCACCCATTGTAATTATCCTATTGACAACACACCCCTAATAGTAGCAGTAGTCAGGGACTTGGGGACACATATAGACAGTAATGTAGCCTTTGATCATGTCTACAGTAGTGAGAAAATCATTCAGTGTTGTGCAATTTATAAACAAAAGTATGACATCTAGGTCCAGGGAGGTCATTGTTCCACTGTATTCAACATTCATCAGACCTATCACTGAGTACAATTTCTCTGCTGGCATGTACTTAACCAGGCACATACAGCAATTGGAATGTCCACAGCAGTTCCTTTCTAGAAGAATACAGAAAGTAAGTAACATGTCCTATGTAGACTGCCTCAGGGCCCTATCCCTGTATTCTAGCACCTACAGGCTGTTGAGAGAAGATCTTATGCCTGGCATACAAGGCTCTGATGGACTTCCTGCATATCTGCAAAAAAAGCAGTACCAGAAGTGTCCATTCTAAAGACTTAAACCTTGTCTGTGATATAAATAGGACCCGCTGGAGGGACAGATATGTATCCCAGAGACTAGCCATTCTCTGGAACAAGCTTCCCATCCATGTAAAGGAGAATTCCTCCCTAACCCAATTCAAATGTAACTTTCGACAGTTGGTTGGGAAGCAGGAAATTCAACCTTGGTTTGTCTCCTATGTCTGTAATGAACACAGGCAGCCTGTAAATGGTTCCTCTTTCAGGCCTCTGCTAATAAATGTTTCATCCACCGAGCTCCTGCTTCCACTTATCAAGGTTACCAGAACTTGTCCGAGATTTGGGATGCATGGCTTGGCTTAAAAAGGCCAAAGTGGTTATTAGCCTAATACATACCTATGAACCTTTAAACCAATAACATGGCAGTAGATAAATCGGTAGTACTCCAAAATGCCCGTATGTGGGTATGTGTGGGTACACATGAGTGTGTGTGTGTATGGTTGCACATGTGTGTGTCTCCTTTGATGGACTGGCATCCTAGGATTTGTTGCATGCCTGTTGTTTGCCAGTATGGGCTCCAGCTCTCTTACTGCCCTGACTAATAAATAAAGGATAAAACATGTTTCAAAATGAGTAAATGAATGCACGACTTTGACATAAAGACAATTTACCTTAGAAAGTGTGCAAGACAAAGGGACTAAATTATTAGTTGCATTAGAAAGTATCTAATGTAGTGTGATTGTGGGCATTAAAACAATTATGTACATTGCCTTTAGCCTTAGATGTTTTATTGAAGACAATACTGAAAGGTTTGTATGATTAAACAAATAAATTATTGGTTTTGCACTGCAAGTTGTATGTTGAGACTAATACATAAACATGATTTAACTTAGGCAGTGTCAGCAATTCTGCATGTTAAAATCTACCAAAACAGAAAACAGAATGTAATGCCTAGTAGTTGATATCAGTTGTTTAGAGTACACAAAGTTTGAGATATCAGTCATTGTAAGTTGCATTTACATACAATGTATTGTTTTAAGCAAGTATGTGATGCATCTAATAATCCACTTGCAGTGCTGTTATATGTTTTGTATAAGGTTTGTAACAGCAGATATTCATTAACAGCAGGGGAACTGATAATTATTAACTTTTTTAAGAAACTTTATATTGTGACATTTACTCTTTGCTGTAACAGTGTACCTTAGACAGATTACATGCAAGAATGGTGTAGCTATGAACGAGTACAGAGGCAATGGTAGCAGTGTTTGAGCAATATAACTCTGTCTGTAAGAGCCATAAGGCAGTACTGTGGTTTCATTATGAGTATAGAGCGCCCACAGAGACTAGTTATGGGCACAACTTAAAAGGTGTATTAGCATGAAACATAATTTAAACAAGTTACTCCGACATATGCAGTGGTACAGCGGTTAGCATTGTCACCTCAAAGCAAGAGGTTCTCTGGTTCGATTCTCGGCTGGGGTGCCTTCTATGCGGAGTCTGAATGTCCTCCCTGCATTCCAGTGGGTTTCCTCCGAGTGCTCAGGTTTCCTCCCACATTCCAAAGGCATGTGTTAATAAAATAAATAAACCGCTTATTGTCAATTGCAATTGTACTCTACAAGTGTTGCATAGAAAAAAATAGTGAATGTGATACAAATGCAAGAGCAAGGAAACAATTACAAATGGCAAGAGAATAACTGGAAGTGTAAGTAAACATACAGAGTAACCCTTGACCTTAATGTGAGGAAAGCAAGGAGTATAATAATATATGGAGTAACACCTAGCATAAAAGTAATTTTAGTAAACATATCATATTCCTTATAAACAGTTAATAGTAAACAAAATGCTTTAGTATCATAAAACATAAGGAAGTAAATGTGATGCAAATATAGGAGCAAGGAAGCCATTATAAAATGCCAGCACTTGCTGATGATGTAGGACTTTTCTTCAAACCAACATCTTTTTGCTATTAATTTAGTAATTAATATATATATATATATATATATATATATATATATATATATATATATATATATATATATATACATATATATATATATATATATGTATATATCGTGTACATATCAACAAGATCAAGTTATTATTAGGATTTGCACATGTTTACCTCTATAATCTTAGTATAGTAGCGTTCTTGTTCAGCATTGCCTGTTTTCAGTATGGTATTATATTTCCTCATTTTCAACCTATACAACCTTGCTTAGACAAGCTTCGTATTAGAGATGGAAAACAAATACCTATCAAAACTATATCCTCATTCCTGCTTACTTTATCTTTCCTGAGGATAAAAGCTGGATGTATGGTAACCTTTTAATCTTTGTCCACCAACACATCTTCCTGCAGTAATCTCCCTTAAATATCTCACTGACTTGAATACTATGGAAATCCTTCACAATTTAACTTTACCCCTTCTTTGGTTTACTGCCATTGTCTATCTCTTATGTAAGCCATGGTGCTTTCAAACTCTCTAAATGAATCTTTCCATCAACAAGACAAGCTGCCATCCATGTTACACTGCCATCTGGCAGTACTGAGCTAAACCACAACATATGCCTCCCCCAGTTACTTCTCTCCTTGAAGTATACACCATTCCCATTTGGTACAAGTACACATAATGTACTTATACTTGACTTTACCAAGTCAGATATATTCTTTCTGTTTATGCCGTTTGCATATTCCTTCTAGAGAGCAGCACCAATTATTTACATTTTCTTTATATACTGTATGCCTTCATTTTCACTTTTCCTTTAGTGACATGCCCACCAGTCCCAGGTAAACCCCTAGTTTGACGAAAATGGCCATTCAATCACCAATCACACAACCCATCAGGGGAGAAAAAAACTCAAATTTTCCTTTTTATCTCCATTGATTGCATCACTATCAGCCTGTAAAGCTAATCAGCATGGCTGTTAATTTCTCTCAGACATACACACATCAACTCTGTCTGCATGCATACTAATACATACGTTTGATTCACCCATCAAGACAAAACAGATAATAAACAGAAAGATATAAAACCTACAAAATAAAATACCCTTCCTTTCTTGTAATTATTATTCTATATTAATCTTACCTCTCATGTTGATGCCACGATAATAAAACAAATAATGTTCTTCAGGTAACTTCTATCCCTTGCTTATATCCTATGTCTACATCCAGATTTCACTTTACATGTTTCATTTATTGTTACTGTCAATTTGTAATTCTCACCAAATTTTGGAACAAGTAACAGGTCAGTTCTCTAGGCAAACTGATCACTATAATTTATAATGTATAAACTCAACAGATAAATTCCATTATTTATCCCCCCCAAAAAAAAAAAAATTCTTCAGTGTGTTTATCTGTCCAGCTCCATACTCCTTGGAATCTACTAAGTATTCCACCCTTTTTTAAATGTATTATCCACTTTTACTTCAACAGTATCAGTACAACAGCAATACTTAACACTCTGATAATTTTATCCTTTGAAATTGACCATTAAAGAGTCAGTGTCAGCTTCTTAGCACTTACAGTGCCAATCTTCTGAATAAGTGTAAAGAGAGGGGAAGTCGTTGTTAACATAAGACATACATAAATAACAACTAACATCTGAATCATTATAGTTGAAAGCACCAGGAAGTATATTATAAGTCCTAGGACATTCTAAACCTAAACAAATAATTCTAGAGCTAGTTAGACAAAACAACTCGTGCTTTTCTTAACAGTTCTAACAACATGTATTCATTCTTTAACAATTTGTAGTATTAAAGAATAAAGTATGTCTTCAAATTGTTTATTATTCCAGGTCAATGTTTCATGATACTTAAGGGTTTTACCTTTGCCTTAGTACCATCAACCTTCACTTTTATCCAGTCTGTCCAGCTACAGTATGTTACACTCTTTTTTATTTTATCCTTTGAAGCTGATGGTTAAATTTGTAACTTCTTATAGTTTAATTCTTGAAATTCTCAATAGATAGAAAAAGAGATTAATTTAGAATAATACTTGAATGAACTAATATTAGGTTGCAAATGTTGATGTTTGAAATAACTAGGAAAATCTTTCAAGTCCCTGGTAAAGAAAGACTTAAATGATTAAAATAGGTTTTAATTTTCTTATGTTTTCAAATAGCATCACAAATTTAAGAACTGGTTTACAAATTTAAATACAGAGGATTATAAGAGGAGTCTCAAATTATAACCAGATTATTATGTGTTCAAGACAGTGATGCCAAGAAATTCACCTCAAGAGCGAAGCTCAAGAGGTGAATCTTGGCATCGATGTCAGGAACACGTACTAATAAGTTACAGTTAGAGAGATAATCATAATTCTTTGTAGTGCATGGAGAGTTATCTGCTCTGTGTACTTCTAGTTGCGGAAAAGTAAAATAACACAAAACAAAAAAAAATGGAAACTGTTGTGCCAGGTTTGAAAACTGGTAAAGCAGTGGGGAAGCATTTTACATCATTATGGATTTCCTATCAAAAGGAATTGGTTTGTTTCCAAATACATTTTTGGTAGCTGTAATATAGTAGACAACAAGCAGAAACAGAGTTGAAATTAAGCAGTTTCATGTTCTTCTGCTGTTTACTGACTGGCACTGTCAGTTTTTAGTCCAGATGTGATCTTAACAGCATGTAGGGGGTACTAAACAATTGCCTCACACTACAGTAGAGCTGAACCAGGATGTCATTAAATTGATATTGAAGCATAACCATGCTACTCCATGCATTAAAATACCTTTTGGGCAGCATTCAGAAACTTAGCAACTAGATCTGAAGTAGGCAGACTTCATTCGTCTGCAACCTGTGGGTATCGGATCCGACCTCGGATCCGAGCCGGCAATTCAAAAGCTTAGGCTCCGAGCTCCTAGCTCCTCCCTCTTACCCATAACCCCTTGCCAAGCCCTGACTGACCCCAGATTTCGTTTGCCGCTTTTCAAGTAGCTACAGAATTCCAGAGCTCCTGGCATTGGTGAAAGATAAGAGATAGTTTTTGACTAAAAAGTTTTTCAAAATCTTTAATTTCTTTCTTGTTTCAGTTAGTGTTGAGTGTGTTTAGGCTTTCCTCTCTCTTTTTGTTTAAATTTATCAGGTTTTGCGTAGTGTTTGTGTGTGTTGTGTGTTAGGCCTTAGGGTTACTATGTCGGAAGCCCATAAGGCTGTGTTTTCAAAATGTACCGAGTGTGGCCATAAGCTATCCCCAGCAGATGGCCACACTCGGTCATGCTTGGGGTTGAACACCTGTCATCTGGTTGTACCATTTGTGCAGGGTTCAACCCCGGCTTTGAGGGAACGGAGGTCGGTTGGTGCTGGCGGGTCTTTTACCCCAGATACCGCCGCCTCTGCCCTTCCACTCAGCAACCTGTTGCTGTGAGTTCTCCCCTCCGGCTGGGACTCAACCTCCCTCAAATTTGCCGGAGGAAGGATTCTTCTAAGGAAAGACAGAAGGAAAGGCACAGGGAGAAGCACCACAAGAGGAGAGCGAAACTTCCAGTTCGGCTCCTCCGTCTAAGCGGCCTCCCTGTGCCTTCTAGCTTCCTCCTCCTCGGCTCCACTCCCTCGGTTCTCTCCGGGACCCGAGGAGGAGGAGGCTAGCCCTTCCAGGAGGTCACCGAGGCTCTCTAGGTCCGCTTGGTGGCCTCCTCTAGATCAACCTTTTCTATGAGCGAAGCTGATATGGACGGATGATGAGGAAATTCATCCAGGCCCAAATGCAAATGGGAGTGCTCCTTGCCCCCATCCGGGAGGCCGACCCCTTTTTTCGCCCCTTAGCTCCTTCTCCGACCCATACCACGGGTTCGGAGCTATCGGCGCCGTGCAGATTTGGATCCGGGGGTGGGTCGGATCCGATAGGTCGGCGCACCTCGGATCCGTCCCATCCCTTGAGTGCTTGGTGCCGGACCCGACCTCTCGGAGCCGAGGGCCGAGCCTCGGATCCGAGGGAGCTGGTGTGTCTTCGGCTCCGTCCAGGTCGGAGCACACTGGTCTCTCGGATCCGACGGTTTCGGCTCCGACTCTGATCCGTACATCGGATCCGAGTGGGGGTCGGCTCTCAGGGCTTAGAGAAGCTGGCTCCCCCTCGGCTTTCAGCGTTATGGAAAGGGCACTGTCGAGGACATCCGGACCCCCGGTCCCTGCCACGGCTCCATCCCGCACTCCATTGCAGTTGGGCCAGGCACCCACCAGCCGGTCCCAGGGACAGCCCGCCTCGATGTCCCAAGTGGTTCCCTTGGAACATCCAACTGCTGAAGAGTACTCCTCGGACAGCCTCCCCGATGAAGTACCTCGGAAGCGTAAGTGCAAGAGGAGGCACATGGACTCCCCTGAGTCCGTCACTGAAGACACGGACTTGGATGAAGGGGAAGGCTCCCCTAGATCACCCCTGAGGACGTCTCATTTGGAGACATCATGGAGATGTTAAGGATCAGGGGTGGTCTGCCCCAAGGCTTCTTCGGACGAGTCTGTGTTCTTGGAGGCATTCGAGGCGGCCCTTCTACCTCTTGGGTGTCCCTCCTGCTGACCCCTGGTGGATCTTATCTCCATCAGGGCGTGGAAGGATCCGGACACCATTGAGCCTATGCCTAAGCGCCCGGACCGCATTCTTTCTCCTCCATCAGACCGCACCCACTGGAGTAAGGGTCCCCCAGTAGATGCCATGATGATGGCTGCAGCCACGAAGAGGGAATTGGCCCAGGAGAGTCCCTCCGTGCATCCTCCGGGCAAGGAGTTCCGTTCGATGGATCGCATTGGGAAGCGAGTTTTTAGTTCAGCGATCTTCTCCTTGAGAGCGCTGAACTACATGGCACATGTCATTAGGATGCAGCGGGATCTGATTAAAGAATACGCTGCATCTCCCCGGAGTCCATCTCGAGTGAGGATAAACAGGTTTACTCCACCCGAATGGCCACTCTCAGATCAGTTTCCAATACATCTATGCGGCTACTGTCTCATGCTACTGAGGGAGCCGCTAGAGCCAGCGGAGCAGGCCTAGTCATGAGGCGACAGGCCTGGCTCCGCCATTGTGATTTTGCAGAGCCCTTCAAGGCGACCTTCGCGAATGCCCCTTTCGATGGTTCTGCCTTGTTTGGCAAGACTGTTCGCGAGACATTAGTCCAGAGCGAAAAGGACGGGAAGACGCTGTCTGCCGTCGGAGTCCGCTTCTCAGCTCCCCAGAGGTCCTTCTCTAAGAACCAAAAGGGACAGAAGAAGATGTGGTTCCGAAGTCGCAGCAGTCCCAACCTGCTCCGGATAACCAGTCCTTCCGTGGCAGAGGAGGACGGGGAGGTCGTCGTGCCAGAGGCAGGGGGGCTCCTGGCAACTTTGGGTCCAGAGAACCCTTCTCTGAGAGACCCACGCAGCAGCCCTGAAGGGTTGCCCGGCTGTCCGTCTCTGGAGGCAGTCGGGGGGCAGTTTTCGATGCACCTGACTTCTTGGGAGTCCATAACAACAGACAGTTGGGTGCTTCGAGTTATATCCAGAGGATATTCAATACCCCTATTCAAGATTCCCAAATCTCGCAGCCTCCCAGATGTTCCACCCGACCAAAGGGAGGCGGCAGCTATCGAAATCGAGCAGCTGCTAGGAAAAAGAGCCATCCAGCGTCCCCAGATCAAACCGGATTAGGGTTTTACTCCAGGTTCTTTTGGTGCCAAAGAAGACGGGGACTTAAGACCAATCTTAGACCTTTCCCAGTTGAACCTGTCAGTAACCAAGCAAAAGTTCCGGATGGTCACCCTGCAATCTATACTCCCCCTCTTGAGGGAGAACGACTGGATGTGTTCCATAGGCCTCAAGGATGCGTACTACCACATTCGGATGGACAGACGATCCAGGAGGTTTCTTCGCTTCCGGCTGGGAGCCAGTCATTATCAGTTCAGGGTCCTCCCCTTTGGTCTCACCTCAGCTCCCAGGGTGTTTACCAAGGTGCTAGCGGTGGTAGCGGCCCACCTGAGGCTCCAGGGATTACAGGTCTTTCCGTACCTGGACGACTGGCTCCTGACGGCATCATCAAGGCATCTTCTGTGCTCAGCCAGGGATTACTTTCTTCAACTAGCACCAAGGCTTGGCATCACGATCAACTGGGAGAAATCGTTTCTGAATCCCACTCAAATTATAGATTTCATAGGAGGAAGACTAGACACCAGATCAATGCGAGCCTTCCTCACCCCAGACCGTATCGCCAGCCTGAAGTGTCATGTGACAACGATCCTGCAACCATCTCCAACTGCAGCTTCGGTCCTGAGGGCCCTAGGTTCTATGGCGGCAGCTATCCCGCTTCTAATTCATGCCCGTTTACGCATGCGGGTTCTTCAATGGACCCTTCAAGTTCAGTGGTCTCCTCTTTGTTCGTCTCTAAACGCTCCGATTGCGGTCAGCAGAGCGTGCAGGGACTCCCTTCTGTGGTGGCTTCTTTCTCCGGAGCCCTGGCAGGAGACCTTTTGCTGCATTTCCCGAGCCACAGTGACCACGGACGCTTCTTGCCTCGGGTGGGGGCATTCTGCGGGAAAGATTGTCCAAGGCACGTGGAATCCCACAGAGACGTCATTGCATATAAATGTCCTGGAAATGAGGGCGGTGCTCCTAGCGTTGCAAGCACTTCACCACGTTCTTCCTTCAGGGACTATTGCGATTCAGACAGACAACATGTCGGTAGTCTGGTATATCAACAAGCAGGGAGGAACCAGGTCTTACCCTTTGTCGAGAGGCCATGAGAGTCTGGGAATGGGCAATTTCCACCAAACGCTTTCTGGTAGCAACGCACATTCCGGGAAAGTCCAACATCCTTGCGGACAAGCTCAGTCGCACCATCCTTTCTCCACACGAGTGGTCCCTCAATCCTCAAGTAGCGAAGAAGATTTTTGCCGTTTGGGGGCAACCCTGTTGCGATCTTTTTGCCTCTCCCTCAAACGCCAAATGCGACAATTTCTTCGCTCTGCTTCCCCCAACAGGGGAGTTCGAGGATGCTCTGGTGCATGCTTGGCCTCCCGGTCTCCTTTATGCCTACCCTCCACTTCCTCTGATGCAGAGGCTTCTGCAGAAAGCCTACAGTTTGGGGAGCAGAATGATTCTCATTGCCCCATTCTGGCCTCGACAGCCTTGGTTCCCCTTTGTATGGTCTCACAAAATCAATCCACCATGGATTCTGGATCCAATTTCGGATCTCATCTCTCACCCTCTGGGAATGTCAGTTCCCAGTCTGCGGACCCTGAAGTTGACAGCTTGGCTGCTCCAGTTCCAACCTTAATTAGGACTCCTGGTATCTCTTCACCGGTCAAGGCCATTCTAGTGGCTGCTCATAAACCTTCCACCAGACAGGTTTATCAGAGTAAATGGAAGAGATTCTCTATATGGGCAGGACAGAGAACTTTGGATCCTTTCTCAGCACCTATGTCAGCGGTGCTGGATTTTCTAACAGACCTCTTTCATCAAGGGGCTAGTTCTTCCACGATTAAGGTACAATTGGCAGCTATCTCGCATTATCACATTGGTCATGACACAGCTCCCTTATGACGGCGTAAATTATGCAAAGCATTTCTCAAAGGAGTTTTTTTGTTAAGGCCTCCAGTCAAGGAGGTTGTACCGCCTTGGGACTTGTCTTTAGTCCTGCAGGCCCTTACTGCTCCTCCCTTGAGCCTGCGGCTTCTTCTGATTTAAAATACCTTTCCTGGAAGACTGCCTTTCTGGTAGCTATCACTTCAGCCAGAAGGGTGTCTGAGCTTCAGGCTCTGTGTGTCAAACCGCCTTATCTTTCTTTCTACCCTGATAGGGTGTGCCTCAGGACCAATCCATCTTTTCTTCCGAAGGTCTCTTCTGAATCCAATATTAACCAGTCAATCAATTTGCGGTGTTTTTCCCAAGTACTCAAACAAAGGAGAATACAAATTGCATTCCTTGGATGTTCATAGACAATTACGTTTTTATATTAACAGAACAGCTGGCCACAGGAAATCAGATCAGCTGTTCGTCTCCTTTGCTAAATTTGCTCTGGGTAAAGCAGTATCTAAAGTCACTCTATCTAAATGGATTGCTAATTGTATTCTGCAGGCATATGACACTTCAGGCAGACCTGCTCCTCAGAGGGTTACGGCTCATTCTACTAGGGCAGTTTCTACATCAGCCGCCTTTAAGTCCCGTGTTTCATTGGATGATATCTGCGTGGCAGCTACTTGGGCCTCGCCTCATACTTTTATTTCTCATTACAAGGTGGATGTTGTTTCTAGAGGAAGAGCATCCTTTGGCTCAGCGGTGCTCGGAACATCCTTCCATGATGGCGCCCAAGATTCAGGTAGCTAGGGACTCTGTCCCACAGGTTGCAGACGAATGAAGTCTGCCTACTTCAGATTTAGAAGTTATGTACTCACCATAACGTTCCATCTGAGTAGGTGACTTCATTCGGATGTAACCATCCCTCCATCCCCCTGACCTTTATAGAGCGAGTATTTATGCTGTTTTAGTGTACTGTTGTCAGTATTTTGAGGCAAACTCAATCTGAGGTCAGTCAGGGCTTGGCAAGGGGTTATGGGTAAGAGGGAGGAGCTAGGAGCTCGGAGCCTAAGCTTTTGAATTGCCGGCTCGGATCCGAGGTCGGATCCGATACCCACAGGTTGCATCCGAATGAAGTCACCTACTCAGATGGAACGTTATGGTGAGTACATAACTTCTAATTATTACAAATTATTTAACATCATTAGTAATATCTAACAGTAAAGTCTCTCTTTAGATTGCTTGCTGTCCCATCGCCTCAATCCTTAACAGTTAATGAGTATTTCACTTGTCTTAATATAGCATCAGCCTTTGCTTTCATATTGTGAGCACATCAGTTGTATTTAACACTCCTTTATATTGTCATACTTTAGAATTAACAGTTAAAGTAGCATTATATTTTGTTAATACTTACATTAAAACCCTCAACGAACAGAGAAAAAAAGAACAAAGCCATTCATATGCCAAAAGTACTTACTTTCACTAACAATATTCTTGATGTTATAAATTTAGTAGGAACATTTAAAGTGTAAGAGCGTTCTTAAGCTAAACAAATAATATCTATATTACATATTAATGTAATGCACTTTATGACATAGATTCATCTTTTAGTACTTACAGGGGCAATCAGTTAGAAAGTGCCAAAAATGTGAAGAATCTGTTTCACTGCAATACTGAATTGGACCACATTTTCAGTTACTTTTATGTCAGTAACACCCACATTGTTATCCCTTGTGCATTTTCAGGTAAATCTTTCCAGTTAGTCCAACAATTATGGCCTGTAGTAGTAGCATGCATATACAAATACCTTATCTCTCTCATGTTTGGTCTTCCTTTCCATTTATCTTCTACTTCTAAGTCAGCGCCAGAATTTTTCAGATGAACTATGCATTTGTCTTTCAGTTACTGTGCTTGGAGTTCTGCCAGTCTGATAGGCTACTCTTTTAACTTGTAGATTTCATCTGGACTTAATAAGCCAAGACATTCCCCTCCCAAATCACATTCAGTTCAGCAAGTCTGAATTAGTAGTTTTACTTCAGAGTAATTATGCTTCACAGAAACAGGTCTTCTTGAGAGGTACAGTTTTCAACTTGTTGGATGCAGTTTCCCCAGTATCTGTTCCATCCCAGAACAGGTAAAAAGTTCTACCAGTATTAGTCTGGGATCCGTATAGTTAAATTCTGAATCTAGTAAAAAGAACCGTTTCATCACTGCTATTCCCAGTGATTCTGTTCAGAACCAAGTTCTCTCTGCCATCTGTTTTTTTCAAATATTCTATCAGTGTTCCCCTCCTCGATTTCTGTAACTCCTTATAGTTTAAAATTTTGCTTGCTCACCTTGTTCTCTGTCCCAGTTTAATCTGTGTAACCTTCTTTATTGTTTCAGCTGCTTTTTCTCGGATTACATACATTTACTGCCAGATGGACTCTAAATGTCCTTGCTGGTTTTGCAAGCGGTCCACTTCTTCCTCCTTTCCCTTGGCCATTTACTTTGTATATATTTTAAATGTTCCAGACAGGTTACAAACTTCAAGCTGTAAAGCTTCCAGGTTATTTTTGGACCCAATAATAGCAAGTCTCGATACTTTTGTAGCCTCTGTAATCACACGCTGCATATCATAATGACCATTGGTCTGCATTTTGTGTCTAATTTCGTCCTCACAATACTCAGATTTTACAATGTAATCAGTTTCTCACATTGTCATCCAAAAGGCAGTATCTTTGCACTAATGTATAATGGTAATTGTGCAAAAATCAACTTTTCATTTTACTTTTTAATGGTTTTAATAACTAGTTATATAGAGTGATTCAGGGAGGCAGTCACCTTCAACAAATACTGCACAGGTGTCTCCACAGTATAGGACATTTTGGAGATATAATAGAATGAGTTATTTGTATCAAAAGAACAACTCTATCATGAAGTTCATCAGTTTAAAAGAATGAAGGTATTGAGTGTCTGTGCTGCATAATGCATTGGCTATTAAAATGTTTGAACTCCTGCACAGTTTACTGGTACCAGAAAACAATCACCTATACAAATTGTAAAGAATGCAGTGCCACCACTACTCAAAATCTTAATTAAAGCAGCAAAGTCTTAATTAAAGCAGAATAACAAATTAGCTAGTAAATATATAATAGACAATATGTCTGGCTGTAGGTCAGAACTGCATACTTTTCTCTCCCTTTCGATTAAATAAGGTCCTACAGAATTACAGTGATGTGCACATGTTAACTATGAGAGTCATATTATGTAATTGTTCATTTAGACTGCATCAAGGTTCTAAGCCTGTTGTTTTCCATTTTACAAATGCATTCTGCCTAACTCAAGAAACTTAAACACCAACTTATCAGCGTTCCCAACGCAGACACATTGGGGCTCAGCATTCTGCATTACAACTTATGTTCTAAGCCCATTATTTTCCGTTGTACAGATGCATCCTCCCTATCTCAAGAAACCTAAACAACACCAAAGTTACAGTGTTCCCAATGCAGACACATCGGGGCTCAGTATTCCGCATTAAAACTTTTGTATGTTTTAATTATTTGACATTGGAACAGCAGTGCTTTGTGACCCGTAGTTAACCACAGCACATCATCAGGACTAACGGTGAGTTTTTCTCCCCCTTTTCCCTCCAATTGTATTGCTCTATACTCTTTGCTAAACTTCTGTATAGCTGTCAGTCACTTCTTAAGAGCTACCTTCTACTGTATCTAGTTCTCTTCACTCCCCTCACTCACCTGCTATTTCTGGCCTTAAGCCTTCCTCATAGTTGTAGACCGTACATTAATATATAAATAAATATTGCATCAATAACCGTGGCCAAATACCTTGCACAGTTTTCTTTACCCTCATCCTATGCCTTGTAGCATTCCTATTAGCATTATCTAGACAGTCGTACCCCACACTCTTCACAGTCTCTTTTAACTCATTCACTCCAATGGATCTCAGAAAGTTTGCACTGTAACTTCCAATGGGAGGAGCCTAAGCCTTTTGTCAGAATCAAATTATGTCCTCACATTTCAAACAAATGTTCATATCTCCGGAACCATAGGGGTTATGAAAGTAATATAAATGGCAAACTCTTCAGCATGAACTGTTTTTATAGCTGTAATATTCTTTAGGTTCTGGGTCCTAAACTGAATTTTATAAGTCACAGTAAACACACCAACTATTATTTTTGTAATATTTTGTAAACAACTTACAATATCTCAGCAACCACTCAAGTTACACACATACTGTCATCAGCATTTTATTCATCTACCTGAGAGCTTTCATATGAAGCTAAGGAGTTCTGTCTGTGTTACTTGGTTGTTGAGATATTTAGGAAAATCTGAAAATTATATCCATATAAAGTAAGATAATAAAAAACAGTATCTTTCTGTACTAGACAGAGGTCAAATGGTAATGCAGTTGAGTTGCCATTGTGCAAGCTGTAAGATGAAATCTTTTAAAACCTTGTACATAACGTGGTTTTCAAATTATTGATGCAAATAAGAACAAGCAATGTTTGATGCCTAGAGGTGTCAGTAGGAGTTAACTGCAGATGCACCTGGAGGCATCATTTGGATGTAATTAGTTAACTCCAGCCTCCTATAGTCACTCTCCCATACCTTGGTTCTTTTTAAATATATCAGAAAAAAAATTAAGTGCTTGCAGATTGCTGTTTGGTAGCGGGACGAACTGCTGTGACCAATGTCTGGCCCCGCTTCATTCATCCTCTCTTTATTAGGGCTCAGTTTGCTCCCCAACCCTACCCTACCACCATTTCCCACCCATCCCCACTGCCTGTAAATTTATTTTAACCTAACCACACCCATCATTGAAGATCCTCCAGTTACCACACTTAACACAGCAAGCCGCAGCCTACCCACTAAATATCTCCCTCCTTCCTATCCACTCTGTACTCACCGTCCTTCCCATTATCTCCTCCCACTACTCCTCCCTCTAACTCAAACCAGCCAATCTGCCTTTGTTTAATCCCCACTTTATCTCAATCAGATTCTTTCTCTTTACTTGAAACAACAACTTAATGAACTAAGATCTCACCTCACCACCTAGCCTAACCCCCATAAATGACCTGAAGCAGTCACCACTCCATTCTTTATAATGTTGCTCTTATACACATCTCCTAAGTCTTCTTTTCCTGGCCACTATTTTAACTTCTTACCAACACCAAAGTAAAACTCGGACCAAAACCAGGACCAGTAGATAAAACTCCATTAACAACCAAACAATCACCAGTTAGACAGCCAGAACCAAAGTACTATTTAGTATGAAAAACATTAATCCATAGTTAAGTGCTTTCACCTTATCCAGACTTCTTTAGAACTGTGGAGAAACAAACTAAAAAGCAAGTTAAAATAGAGAAATAAAGCCAAGAAACAGGCCAAAATGATAAAAAAATCCTACCACAATGCAACCCAACACAAGTATAAAAACAATCCCAGAAAGTCTTGAGCCACTATAAATCAACTACTACAGCCAAGTCAGTGCATGACTCAAACACCTACCACTGCAAATACTGTTGACAGTAAAGCCACTCAGTTTAATACTTACTTCACAAACTCCTTATTAACTCTAACCAAAACTAACAATACACTCTAATCATTCCCAAAGGTCCAAATGAAACATCCATTGCCTTATCCTTCAAGTATGTACAAACCAGCACCATAACAAATTACTGAACAAACTTAAACTAACTTCTGTCCCTAATGATAGCCTACCTTCTGAATATGTCAAGATAGCTGCCTATGCTATCTCCTATCCAGTTTCTGTTTTGATCAGTCACTCCATAATTGAACAGTATGTTCCCAAAATCCAGAAAATATCCTATGTCACACCACTACATAAAGGGGGGACCTGTACACAACTTTCTAACTACAAGCTAATAGCAATCTTATCTCCACTATCCAAAATCTTAAAAAAATGCATATATTCCCAGTTCATGAAATATTTACTATCAAACAACCTTCTAACCAAATCCTAACACAGCTTTCGACCAAACCATAGTACCACTGCAGCTTTCCTAAGCTTCATAAATACCATCAACCAGTTCCAAAATAACAGATTTCTTCGTGTTTCACTGTTGCAGTCATTACATTTGGGTTATCTGCCTGCAGGTAGCCCTCAGCCGGCCTGAATACCAGAATCTTGGATTCCTGCATCGGATGCTGTCTCTTCTTCCATAACGTCAGGTCATCAGGGGTATAAAACAAGCAGCCGATGCCATTACATCAGTCTTTCTTGAAGCAAGGTGCCCAAAGCTGAAGCAGTTCGCAAGTGCCGGTCGGCCGACTCCTGAAATTTTCATTTTCAAGTTTCAGAACCGAAGTCTTCGAAAAAAGCTAAGTACCCCATTGGGGATCCTTTTTCTTGCTCTTAACCGATGTCAGTAAAAGTTAACAATTGTCTTACCTGTGGAAAGCAAATACCTCATAAAGATTTTCATTCGTACTGCATTCCTTGCTTTCCCTGACCACGACGTCCCTCGCTGTCAGTTTTGTGCTTTATTCCACCCCCGAACTGTTCATTGTCGGTCTATTTTCGCAGCAAATTATTTTGGTACTCGGTTTAACTATCCAGAAATGGCTTCGGTAAGCCATCCGACTACAGATATTCCGAAAAAACATAAAGATAAAGACAGAGACAGACCGCAAGGTCCAAAACTGCTGACAACGCTTCCGTTAAGCTAGTCGCCAGTTTGCCAGTACTCAGTGAGGCGCTTTCGCAGCCCCTGATACCCGCTACTTCAGATTCACAGGCCTCTACTGAGACCCATTCAGAGTCCAGTATGCCGCGAGATGCTTCGACTGTGGAACCTGCGGATGTCTCTACTTTGGATGGGTCCAGAGCCACTTTGCAGGCACTGGCTTCTGAGGGTGTATTCAGGCCTACAGATTTGCATTTCAAACCGATGCCATCTTCTTCATCAAAGCCTAAAACTCGACCCACGCCTAGAAAACCGATGTCCAAACCGCATGGTCAGGCCCATATGCCTAAAAAACAAATGCTTAGAATGGCTGAAGATCTTATTACTTTAATTAGGGGAAGCCAGCCTTCCCCCTGTAAAAGACCTAGAACTGATTTTCCTTCTGATTCTTCAGATCAGGATTCTGAAATTTCTGTTTCTTCTGATTACCAGGATTTGCCCTTATCTACCTATGAAGATTCTGATGCAGAGGATTCCATTCTCTCTGCTTCCCCCCAGAAGATTTTTCTTTTGGTGAAACCTTGCACACTCTTAGGGGGCATTTCTGCTGGGAAAGCCAGGATTACTCTGACTCCAAAAAGAGGCTTAGGGAATTCTTACTCCTCCCTCAACACAGGCCTTTAGCTATCCCTCCTGTTCTGGACATTGTAGATTATGCCTTCTTGGACTCTAGCCTGGCCCCAGACACTTTACCTCCAGCTCCTAGAAAACCTGCCTGACAGGTATTACAGATTACCTGACTCTCACAAGTTCCTCTTCAAGAATCCTACTGCGGATCCAGAGACCATTTCCCAAGGACCAAAAGGCATTAAGGCTACTGCTGCCAAAAACCCTACCCACTCTGATAGAGATTCCAGGGCCTTGGACAGATGGGGAAAGAAGGTATACACTTCTGCTACTTTGGCCATTAGGGCCTTAAATTGCTAGTTTCATATGTTAAAGTATCAGCAGCATATTATGGGACTACTTAAACAGAAAATTATGTTGATTCCTGACTGTGCTGAACATATAGAATTACAGGATTTAATGCATTCTGCTGAACAAGTTGGTAAACATACTTTGCAATGTGGTTTTGACTCTTTAGAAGCATTTTGCAGGGCTGCTGTCACTGGGTCTGTACTTAGATGGCATGTTTGGCTTAAGGAGCAAAACTTACCAGATAATTTTAAAGCTAAATTACTGGATTCTCCCTTAAACCAAGACTGCCTGTTTGGCAACAAAGAAGAAGTCGTCCTTAAAAAGATGGAGGAAAAAGCTAAATCTATGCAAACTGTTAAAAATTTCCTGCAAGTACAGCCTCCCAGATTTAGTGGGCATTGGCCTTCTAAGAATTGGTATTTTCCAGTCTCTTCCAGGCCTTCTCAGTCCAAACCCAGGAACAGCAGACCATCTAGGCTACAGTCTCAAGGTACACACAGGCCTAAGCAGTGGGGAGGCTCCCACTTCCAAAGCTGGAAGTAGTAAGACACCCACCTATGGAAAAATTTCACATTGACTTAACCGTAACCCTTCCAACCCCTGATCTACTGCCTGCTCCTTTAGGGGGGAAGCTCACCCTGCATGCAAAAAACTGGGAACTCATTACCCAGGACAAATGGATTTTAAATATAGTTTTTAAAGGATACAGATTCCACTTCCACACCTTACCAACCCCAAATGGTTGGCCAGACCTACCCCCAAATCAGTGGGCAGAGGCTCAACAGCAGGTTATCTCTTTTCTAAGTATCAGGGCTATTCAACCTGTACCAGCAGAAGAAAGGAGACAAGGTTTGCTCATGGCGTCCTATCGTGGACCTCTCTATTCTAAACACCTTTTTGGTAATCCCCAAATTCAAAATGCTAACACTTCAACAGCTGCTTCCTATGCTAGGCAAAGATGCCTGGTTGGCAACCTTAGACTTAAAGGAAATTTACCTGCACATTCCAATAAGGGAATCTTGCAGGAAATACCTATGCTTCAGAGCAGGCTCCATGCACTATCAGTTCTCTGCACTTCCCTTTGGCTTACCTACTGCGCCCAGAGTATTCACAAAGTGTCTAGCTCCAGCCATTGCATTCTGCAGGCAGAGAAATATTCAAATATACCCATACCTGGATGATTGTCTGATTCAGGCAGAAAGCCAGGACATGCTATTAAAACATCTCGCATTTGTAAAGAAACTTCTAACCTCGCTGGGGTACACCATAAATGAAAAGAAATCTCATCTAGTACCCTGCCAACAGATTGTATTCCTGGGAGCAAGCTTGAACACAACTTCCCAGATGGCTTAACTCACGCCCGAGAAACAAGTTTATTTGACAGCCTACTTCAAACTACTGGCCACAAAGACCGAGCTATCTGCAAGGAAAATCCTGCAGGCCCTGGGGTTCATGGCCTCTTGCATTCTACTAATTCCATATACAAGACTGCATATGAGGAAACTACAATAGTATCTAAAAAGCCTATGGTGTCAATATTCTCAGGACGTGGAATCAATGATCCTTATCATTCCTTGTATAAAGACAGAGTTCCTTTGGTGGGCAGAGGCCTGCCACCTCAAGGGGCTCCCTTTCAATATACCCCCTGCCGCCCAAACCCTGACTACAGACACCTCAGACTATGCATGGGGGGGCTCACTTGGCAAGGCGGTGCATTCAGGGCAAATGGAACCCAAGTCAGATGTACCTACATATCAACCAAAAAGAATGTTAGCTGTACAGAATTCCCTGACAGCCTTCAAGGACCACATCCTTCCAGGACAATTATTGGTAAAGACAGACAACACCACAGTTATGTGGTACATAAACAAGCAGAGTGGAACCCACTCGTACCCTCTCTGCAGACTAGCCATGGCCCTGTGGAACACAGCCTTGAGCTACCAAGTGCACCTACAAGCTCAATTCCTGCCAGGCAAGCTAAATTCACTGGCAGACGACCTAAGCAGAAATCTCATGGACCCACACGAATGGAAACTGGAACCAAAAATATTCAGCCTCTTAAGGGAACAAATGGAGGACTCCAGAGATAGACCTGTTTGCCTCCCCCAGAACTACCAATTGGACAAATTCTGCAGAAGGACTCCCCACAGTCAAGCTTGGAAAGTGGATGCCCTGTCCTTTACATGGGAAAGCCTCTCGGTTTATGCATTTCCCCCACTGCCTCTCCACTCGAAGGTTCTGCTAAAGATCAAACAGGAAAACCAAGGGCAATTCTTATTGTACCAGACTGGCCTCGCCAGCACTGGTACCCCCCCTCTTGTGCAGCATGATACTGCTGGATCCATGGTGCCTACCTCAGACACCTTCCCTGCTATCCCAGCAGGCGGGCCAGATTCTGCACCCTCAGCTTCAAGCCATTACCTTGCTGCCTGGCTAATTCCTTGAGCTCTCCAATAGCATCCCTCAGTCAGCAGGTGCTAGAGGTTATTCTGGAAGCAAGGAGACCTAGTACTAGAAAATCCTATGCTGAAAAGTGGAAAAGATACTGTTCCTGGAGCCAGATCCAGGGTATGGGCACTACGGTGCCCAGTTTACCTCATATTCTTCAGTACTTAACAGAAATGCTCCACAAGGTCCTATCCTTCTCGCCAATTAAAATTCATGCCTCTGCAATTTCAGCACATTATAATACTGAACCTCCCCTCTTCTCTCACCCCCTGTTAAAGCAATTCCTCCGAGGACTAAAAATGTAAGATCCCCCAGGCGAGCCCCTACTCCACCCTGGGACCTTAACTTTGTATTGGAAAAGCACACTCTCCCTCCATTTGAACCAGCTGCAACTGCAGAGTTGAAATACCTTTCTTGGAAAACAGCCTTCCTTCTAGCCATCACTTCAGCAAGAAGAGTGTCTGAATTACAGGCCCTCATGGCAGTGGAGCCCTTCATTATCTTCCATGCAGACAGGGTTTCCCTCAGGACCAATCCTTCCTGTATGCCCAAGGTGGTGTCTAGTGTGGCCCTAAATCAGTCCATTCATTTGCCTATGTTTTTTCCTAATCCACAAAACAAAGGAGAACGAATTCTGCACTCTTTGGACGTGCACAGTCAACTTAGATTTTATTTGGTCAGGACTAAGCCTCTCAGAAAATCTGAACAGCTGCTAGTTGGCTTTGCTGCAGGGGCAGAGGGGAAGGCCATTTCAAAGCAAACCATTTCTAAATGGATAGCCCATTGCATTCATTTTTGCTATAAGCACCGTAGAAAACCTATCCCACGGGGGATAAGATCACATTCCACAAGGGCTGCATCTACCTCTACAGCCTTCTCAGAGATGTCCCTACCAGGGACATCCTAGAAGCTGCTGCCTGTTCATACCTTCACCAAGAATTATCACATGCCTATTTCTTCTAAATCCTGAGCTGATTTTGCTACTGCAGTATTGCAGGGCTTAATAGCTGGTCCTAATGATCTCTAACTTCCTCCTCCCTTCCTTAGCTTTGGAAATCTACCCAAATGTAATGACTGCAACAGTGAAACACGAAGAACATAGTACAGTTGTGTACACTTACCATAAATGTAGATGTTCAAGTGTATTCACTGTTGCAGTCCTGGATACCCTCCCTCCAGCCCCCTGACTTCTCTTGGCTCTACCTTTCCTTCTTGTTTGGTGTATTGGAGCTTTCTGGTGTATTTGCTTTTTGTTGGAGGTGTAACATAACATATAATTGCTTCCCATTATGGGGGCACCTGACATCTGGGGCAAGAAAAACTGATGCAGTGGTGTCGGCTGCATGTTTTATACCCCTGATGACATGACGTCGTGGAAGAAGAGACAGCATCTGATGCAGGAATCCAAGACTCTGGTATTCAGGCCGGCTGAGGGCTACCTGCAGGCAGATAACCCAAATGTAATGACTGCAACAGTGAATACACTCAAACATCTACATTTATGTTAAGTGTACACAACTGTACTTTATCTAGTCTCTTCCACATTCCAAGACATGTCCAAAGCATTTGATACTGTCTCCCATCAAAAACTCCTCAGTGTGGACTCTCATTCCTTAAATTAAGCCATATGGCTCTCACATGGTTCCATAATTACCCATCTGACTAACAACAAGCTGTAAAATGGGAACAGGATTTATCCCCTCTGCTACCTGTTCCACTAGGAGTTCTACAAGGTTGTATCCTAGGTCCATTCCTATTTAGTATCTTCACCAGTAAAGTCCACGCAGCCACCCACCTAGCTACAATCATACAGTATGCTGACAACTCCACACTAATCTGTTCAGCCCCCTCACTCTCTAAACTCCAAGAAATAACCAAGCTTTCCTCTATGACTCTCAGTTAATTTTTAATCCAAATAAAACTAAACTTATGTTTTTATTTCAAATAACAAAAACCTCAGACCTTCTGTCCCCTTTTCAAGTATATTCATCTAACAATACCAAGATAGAACCTGTACACTAAGCAAGTCATGTTTAAAATTGATAATAACATGGAATTTGACAAACACATCTCTAATCATAAATATGTTCATATAAAACTAGGCTCTCTTTACAGAATTAAACACTACCTCACCAGCTCCACAAGACAATCTGTTGCCAGGACTCACCTACTCTCTACCCTTCTTTGTGCCTCTCCTTTCTTCACCAACCTGAAGAAAACAGACCTAATGAATCTAGACATCTGTTACAATAAGCTTGCCAGATTTGCTACCAACTCCCCATATAGATCCAATCACTGCACTGCCTTACACCAACTAAACTGGCATTAGTTGCCTAATTACCTAATTCTAACCAAATTACAATGGCCCATGGCATAATATACCAACCTGACAAGTGTGCAGCACTTCGCACCCTACTTCAACCACAGTCTAACAAAAGATACCTGAGATCTTCTGATAAATTCATATTACAAGCACAAAAGCTAACAATTGTTATGGAGAAGCTCTCTACTCCAGTCGAATCTCTAGGACTTGGAACTTGACCCCCAGCACATCCTAACCACTGCCAGTCCCTCACAGTTCAGAATACTTCTCAAGTCCCACCTGTCTAATTCTTGGCTCTGCTCTTGTCTATATTCTGGCTGATTAGTATCCTCTGTAGATTTTTTCTGTCTACTTGATATAACTCTTAACTCATCTCATTTATAAATTCACCACAAGTCATCTTACATTCCCTCTCTAGGTACTCTAACTCTTTCACTCTCACCCTAATTTCCTCATTGCTCCGAAACTCCTCATCAGTACCTTGGACAGTGTTTTGTATACCAGAAATAGTGACATAGTCACATCTACCTAGATAATGAATACCAAGTGTAGAACATACAAAGTATATTCTGTATCAACAATTGTATGTATAATTTGTGCTCCTTTGTATTGCCATTACTGCATAAGTTTATAACCTACGTCTCACTTGCTGTTATTTGTATCTACCGGGGCTTTCCCCCCAGGCCTCCTCTGAAAATGGGCCTGAACCCATTCAGACAATCCCAGTAAACAAATGTTAAATAAAAATAAAATCACCAGAACTTTGTCATTTTTGAGAAGGTCTAGGTGAAGCACTAAGAGACAATTTTATGTGAAATATTTCTTATGAAAGGTATAGAAACTAATACTATCTGGAAAAAGCAAAAATTATTATAGTGTCTTTAAAGGCCATTGCAATATTTGCTACTTAGCTGCAACATGATAGGCTGAGTACACTAATAGTAAAATGTCCATTAAATACACATATAATTTATCATGATTTATTGTGACAAGACATCACACATAAACTCTTATCCAGGAACAAAAACTGCACAAGGTATTACAAGAAAGACCTTACTGAGATACTGTTCAAATGAAAGAGTGGTGAGAGCAGTGCAAGTTGTACAAACAAAATGAAAGAACCTACATAGAAGGTAGCCAGGGTGTACAGAACATACAAGTCAAACAAGCAAAACTGATCCAGATGTGATGTGGAAAGATGCATAATCTGGATAAGAACCTTGTTGCCAGCTCTTTTGCCAAAAGGAATGAAATCCTGAAAAACTTTCAACCAGAATGCTGGAGAAGCTGACATGGGGAAGGAGGGAGAGTGATAGCAATTATCATCTTGGTTAGCTCAGGGAGGGTTATGATTATCTATTGGCAAGATCCTGATAATTACTGTTGCACTAGCAAGCACATACGATGGACAGGCATGTGTCATAGCACACAATCACCCTGCAGTGTGAGTATCAGCAGAAGTCAGGCCACAGCAAAGGGGAGGGGGGGATTAGGAGTTGGCGATGACATCAGTCTCGGCCCTCCTCTCTTATCTCCCAAAGGAATGAGTGGGTGTATGAGTTCTTTCCCCTGGGAAGAATGAGTGGATGAGTAACCAAAACAAAACAAAAAAGAAATACCATGGTAAAAATTACATAGTTTGACTGACAATAATTGTAAAATCATGAGTCGCCCCCATAGGTGACAGTAGCCAAACTAAAGATGGAGTTAGACACAGGGACAGCATGATCTATTATTTCTGTCACTAACCACATAGAAATGTTTTGTGACATGGCATTAGATAGACTAGAATTGCTATGAAATACAAGTGAGAAACTGGTCCCTGAAGACAAGATTAAGGTAGCATTAATGTATAGTGTAAAAACACAGATGTTAAACTTGAATGTAAGTAAAATAAGAATGAGGGAGCCATTGTTTGGTAAGGAATGCATAAAGAAAATTGACTTTGTTGGGATTCTATAGCAACATAAATGTGGCATAAAGTGAAGGTATAGAAATCAGTGGCAGATTGTAATGGGGCATTTCAGGCGGCCGTCCAGGCCCCATGGCTTTAGAGGGGCCCATCAAGCTGGCTGGCAAATTTGCAGCAGCCAGAGCAATCATTAAAAAAAGAACTACCCCTTTCCCACCCATATCTTCCAAACCTGATTGTCTAGGTGCACTCAGCTGCTTTGTTTGGACAACAATTAGCTGCTGTCTTTCATTGTCTCAAAAGCTTTACATTTGAGCCAGTGTGAGTGTTTTCAGCTTGACATAGTCAAAATGGAAAAAAGCCAATATGCTTTCTTTTTGGAAAAAACATTTGTGTATGTGTGCCTTGTGTATGCGTGTACAAGTACTTAGTTTCTGCATCCCAGAGTAGTTATGGTATAAAGGAAGGAATCAAATGTAGTAAACAGAAGCATCATTGTATGAGTGATGTTCCTTGAGTACAATCCTTGGTTTCCTTTTTTGTTAACTGCTACAGTGTCTTTATTATCTGACTGTGAATAAAGTGGATAGCATGAAGTCTACAAGATTAACTAATATTTTTAACCATTAATGCATTCTTAATTTATTTTTTTTCTAGAACAAGGCTGTGAACTGAACTATGTTGGGCTGCAATAGTTTATCTGCTACTTAGTGCATGGGCACAATGGCCAACTGCTCCTGGTGTTATATGTATCACAGCATACAGCTCATAACTCTCAACTCTCCCTTTTTTGTCAGAAAATACTAACTTTTCAGCTAAAATATCAGGGTGCCATGAATTTCTGGCACCCTAATTTCTAGAGTTCAGCTCAACAGACATTACACCGATGTTGGCAGTGTGATGATGTTATTAGAACTATGACTTGACACATGCAATGGCTTCACTTGCGTTTGACATTCATATGGTTAGGAAATCACTGGCTTCACTTCATTTAGTGCAGAAAAGCTAGGCAGCTGACTGAGTCAAGGTGTTTCTAGTTTTGCCATAAAGGTAACAGGAGAAAAAGGATAGGCGAATGAAGTGCCACCAGAGTATTTTGCTCAGTGCAGCACATTGTATAATATGGCTTGGGCAGGTGAATGAAGTGCCATCAGAGTATTTTGCTCAGTGCAGCACATTGTATAATATGGCTTATGCTGTGGCTTGAGCAGCAGCAGAGGAAAATAAAGTTATCTACAAAGCAGTTTTGAAAATTGGTGTGTGTGTGTGTGTGTGTGTGTGTGTGTGTGTGTGTGTGTGTGTGTGCTAACTGCTCAGAGTCATACAGAAGGCAAATAGAGGCTTATTGAATCAAACATTGTAATATATGAAGGCAAGGGAGTAGTTTTCATAATAGTAGCTCATAGTTTTAATAATCTGTGCTGTGACCATGCCTCTCAGCTGTTCATGATTTTGCAGAATGTCCCTCATTTTACTTCAGATTTCATTCTGTTCCTCATAAAATTAAAAAAACGGTAAATCATTGCACATTGCAGTCACTGAATAATAACAGACATGTTTGTGTGTGTGTGTGTGTGTGTGTGTGTGTGTGTGTGTGTGTGTGTGTGTGTGTGTGTGTATCAGTGTTTGTTCTCCCAAAATAAGTTGGGGGCAGGCAGTAGAGGTGGGGATGAGAATAGGGGCAGAGGGTGGGAGCCCATTGATTGAGAACAACCAGGGGCCCAAGGTATACTTAATCCACTGTTGATAAGAGAGCAAGGCATACCTCTCCAACTGTCCAGATTTTCACAGAATATCCAGATTTTTGCCCTCATATTTTTGCTTTGTTCCTCATAAAATTTGTAGTTTTCAGGGAAATCACTGAGGATTGAAGTCACTAAATAATGGCAGTCATTTGAGTTTCAGGCTTCATGTCCTTCAGAAAATGCAAGTTAATGCAAAACTTGTTATAATAGCAATTTTCTAAGTTTAAGAGCAACCGATAAAGTCTGTTCCTATTTTTGGGCCTTTGCTCCCCTGCAGCCCCCCCCCCCCCATTATTTTTGGCTCTGTCCAAATTTCTTGCCATAACAGGCTGAGATCTATGGAGCAAAGCTACAACAGAATATTTCTTGCAATCTTTAACAGAAACAAAATGAGCATTTACTGAGAAATGAGGAAGAGGAAAGATATAAAAACTAGAAATGAACCAGAAACAAGTGTTATCTTCAGGTTTTACAGAGCTCTCCCAATGCCTTATGCACTCTGAACTGGAGTTACAAAAACTAGAAATTACAGTTTTGCAGTCTGAAGTAGAATATAGAATGTTGTGAGTGGGCAGTGCACACACTGTTCCTCTGCTTAAAAACAGGTGACTCAGAAGATGTCCTTAATTGTTGGGACCACCACATCTGTGTGCCCTGTTCGATCACAGCTTCACCTCAGGCTTTTTCTCTACTGAATGGCTTACTGCTACAATCATCCATCTCCATAAAGGGGGAGCGACTACAGATCCTGGGAATTATCACCTCATTAGCCTGACGAGTCTGATATGTAAGGCTATGGAGCGCATCACCATGGACCTAATTAACAAGGATATAGGGAATCTCCCCAGCTCTAGACCCCATGCAATTTGTTTTTTTGAAAGGTAGATCATGCCTGCTCAACCTGGTTGACTTCTTTGTGTCATTCACCAGAGCTGTGGATGAGGGCAAGGCAGTTAGTTCATACAGCCTACCTCGATCTGGACAAGGCCTCTGATACCATTCCCCACTCAGGAATTATTGATAAACTCACCAAACTAGGCATCAACCCCTGTATCACTAGGAGGATTGCAAATTGGCCTACAGGTAGAACCCACAGTGTGAAAGTAGTGGACTCCAAGTCAAACTGCCGACCAGTCACTAGTGGAGTCCCACAGAGATCGGTCCTGGGTCCTCTCCTGTTTGGCATCTACTTCTCAGAAGTCCAGGCCAACACGGAGGGTTTCTGACTGACCAAGTTCGCAGACGACTGCAAGCTGGGAGCCATTATTAACTCCCCAGTAGATGTAAACATCCTACAAAAAGGCCTCACTGAGACCAATAACCAGTGTTGAAACCATGGCTTTAAGCTTAATGCCAAAAAATGTGTCGTCATCCCCTTTGGGAAAAACTCAGCTCCCACTAATTACCACATCGATGGGAGCCCAATGAACACTGAAGGCATTATAAGAGATCTGGGGACACAGGTTGACAGCAACCTCTCCTTCAGTCACCACATTGCCACTGTGGTCAGAAAGTCTTTCTATGTGGCACATCTCATTACCAAGGATTTTGCATCCAGGAAGAAAGAGGTCATCATCTCTGTCTACTCTTCCCTCATTAGGCCAATCATCGAGTATAGTGCCCTATTTGGCATGTACCTCACTAGACACATGCAACAGCTGGAAAGGCCACAAAAGTACCTCACGGAGAGGATTCTAGGCCTTAAACACATGTCCTACAGGGACAGACTCAAAAAAACTCCATCTATTCTCTGTCTCATATTGTCTACTAAGAGGTGATCTCTGCTTGACATACAAAGCCATGTCTGACCCAGCTCTGTTAGAAATGGTACATCTAAAGAAATCCCAATCCCTCCGCACCACACACTCCAGAGACCTCAACCTCATTACCATAGTCAACAGAACATGCTGGAGGAACAGGTTCATAACCCAGAGACTGTCCATGCTCTGGAATAGACTTCCCATACATGTCAAGCAGAGCACCTCACTGGCCCTCTTCAAGAGAAATCTTGATGAGTGGATGGAAAATAAAAAGTTCACCCTGGGGATCACTCCAGTGGCCCTACTTCATAGAGGCACTGGGAACTAATTTTGTGCGGCATGATGCCAGGGCACTTCTATGAGCTAGGCTTGTAAAGGCTCCTGGGCCATTAGCCTAGTACACACCTATGAACCTATGAACCTATTATTATCCCAGTGCTACCTATATATGTTGTAGCACTGGTTACCACAGGTTGAAATTATCACTGCATCCCTTACAGGGATATATCACTTTGTAAAGGTAAGTTAACACTGAGTATAATAATATAAGTTAGCTGTAGGAAAGATGAGGAAGGGCATGTTGAGTGAGTGTGAAGAAGAATGATGGTTGTCAGATAGCAATAGGGATCATGTAGTAAAGAAAAAATATATAATACTTGGAGGAGGAGGTGTTTTTTGGCTGATGCTGCAACTCTCTTAGTCACTGAGGACTGGAGAAGATTCAGCATTCACCTTAAATCTGGGGGTGCACCAACAGGTGTCTGAGGGGTTCTGTGGTTGCACCATTGCACATTCTGCAATTGATTGTGGGCCTGTGGGTAGGGCACAAACAAAAAAAAAATCTCTTTTTAGTAGTATTATGATTCTGCATTGGAACATATCAATCTCCTATCTGGCTTGACTGCCACATCGGGTCTAGACTTACACTTGAACTCAGGTCCTGGAGACTGATGGGTAGCTGTAGAGGGTGAGGAGAAAATACATGGAATGTACTGATTATACTCCAGAGTCAAGACAAAAATGACCTTGTTATAGTAATGTTCTTATGTATAAACCTGTGTTGTTAGTGAACCTTACTTACACACTGCGGTAGCCATTGAGCTGCATCAGAAATCTAATAGCTTTAGAAAGTGTAAAACTTTTCACTGCCACATAAACAGCAATTAAAAAAAGTGTCACAGAGGACAGTGTACAAAAGCTTTTAAAGCTGCTGATTGCCTACAGGGGTACTTTGCTTCTGAGTGCTATTTGTGGTAGTGCAGATATTGTTACACCTTTTAAAGCTGTTAATTCATTCTGCTACACTGTTTTTAATTACCTAGTGATAAACTGTGGCAGCTTAAACTCCCAGTGTAGAAACAGCAGAAATGCACAAACAACTTCAGGTAAAAAAATTGTTACAAACTGCAACACCTGAAGAAAGCATGCCAGCATGCAACCACTTCAAAATATACGATTTGTTGTTGAGGTAAATTTCTCAGAAAAAATGCCGAGTACAGTAAAATGGTTATCAACTGATCATAATTGTCTATAAATGACAGAAAAACATGATGATACATGCACAGCACCTTCCAGGATTATGGAATAAACTTCCCCTTACAGACAGAAATCAGTCATTAACTTCCTTTGAAATTGATATTGATAAGTATCTGGAAATTGAAAAAATATCAACATGGTTCATAGGTTCATAGATAGGTACTAGGCTATTGGCCCTGGGGCCTATACAAGCACAGCCAAAAAGGTACCCTGGCTTTTGCCACCCAAGAAAATTATTTTCCTGTGACACTGTCGAGCAGAGCCACAGAGGTGATCCCCGGGGTGAATTTCCTATTTCCCATCCAATCATCAAGATTTTTCTTGAAGAGTGCTAATGAGGAGCTTTGTCTGATATAGATAGGTAGTTTATTCCAGAGTATGGGAAGTCTCTGTGACAGCTCTCAAGCTTCTTGAACACTAGTAAGTTGTATACTGGAGAAGGCGCTGAACTTCTGAACCTGTAATACAAGGAGCACAATGTGGGCCAGTTTAGAGGGGAAAGAACGTCAAGGTTAAGATTTTAGTAATACCACTTATGACAATGTAGGATCATTTGTCAAGACAAGAATGTCCCGGTTAAGTTTTAAGTAATATCACACTGGTATTTCTTCAGCAACTGAAGATTTTTTTTTTATTTCATACTTAAACATTTTTTTCCCAAAGATGTACCTGAGTTAACAGGGTAGATTATTGTAAGACTTACTGGGAGCAGCAGGATAACATTTGGTCACCAAAGCACTGAAGTATTTTTTTTTTGTCTGTGCCCTTGTTTTTCTGTGAGCTAAGTTCACACTTAGTACACCTTCTAATAGTAATATTTAGAGCAAGACTGTCAAAAAATATAGAAGTTTAAGAGCACAGTATATTTGAATGAGTTAGTTAATTGTCAGATACTTACCAGTGCAAATTGTTCAGACGTAAATAGAAGTGGGTTTCACCATGGCGGCCTGTAAGAAAACTGTCATTAAGCCTGCATTAATTTGAGGTGCAGGAATGAAAGTAGATCTGTATAAAACTGTGCAGAATGTAAAAGAGATGGATGAAGGTGGGAGCCAGTTGATGTGTTGACAGCAGTTCTGGCGTTACTTGAAATCCACATCCCTGAAAACCACCGTTAGCAGTCACTGACATTGTCCTTTTCCCCTACTGTTTTTGGACTCTGGAGCAAGTAAGTTGTGGAGTAGGATGTGCAGGGGGGATTGCCCAAGCAAGCAAACATCTTTCTTTATGTCTGAAAGTGGTTTTCAAGTATGCGGAATTCTGCTAACTGCAGTCAGACTGTTTGCCATCAGCACTTTGACATGAATCTTCTGAATTAGACAGGGACAATCCACCATTAGGTGAAAGAAATGCTTTTAATTTGTATAATTTGCCAAGTTTTTAATTAGGTATGCTCACCATGCTGTTCACGTGCTTGTCAGATTTTAATTAATTATCAATAATACAGTCAAAGAAGCTTTGACTTTCTTAATGGGCAAGAAGTAGAGAGAGGTTATATGAAGATGTGAAGTTGACTGACTCAGGATACCACTTAGTTTTAGAGATATTCAGGTGCATTCCCACTGTGCTGAGTTGTAGTTGATCAATGCTAGATTGCAACCTTGAATTATAACATTCAATAGTAAGGTCAGCTAGTACATACAATAATGTATCGGGTCTTTATTACACAGTCGAAGTATGACTTTGAACGTGATATGGCCGAAACCATAAGTTCAAAGTTGTCATACTTCGATTGGAAAAAATAAAAATAAAAACAAAAAGAACATACCTGGGGGTTGTAATCAGGGGGCAAGCCCCCCTGCACCCCCCACTCTTTAACTATACCAACTCTGAAGTCTCACTACAGTGCAGTAAAGGAAATTTTCCCTTTACTGCACTGTAGCGCAACCTTGGAGTTGGTATATTTAAGGAGCAGGGGGGTGTGGGGGTGCAGGGGGGCTTGCCCCCTGCATATAATCTTTTATTTTATTTTCCCTTTTTTTTATTTTTTTATACATAGTCAAAGTTCTGTAACTTCGGACATATGTGTTTGTACATATGGTAGTCGAAGTTACAAACTTTGACTATGTAAAATAGACCCTAATGTATCTGCATACTGAATGAATAGTAAATCTCCACAGTAGTTGAGGATGTTATTCACAAATATTGTGAACACAGGTAGGCCTAATACAGAACCCTGATGAACTCCCATGTTCACTGAGAGCAGACATGTAGCAAGGAAGTTTGGTGCCCCTGGCAACACATGCATTTGACCCCACCACCACCACTTTCTGTAAATGTCACTGATTGCTTAATGACAGCTTGTAAACTGTCAAGCTTTTTTAAAGGTAACAATCTAATAACATGTTGTTTTCTTTAAAAAAAGAAAAACAGTTCTGCCACTTATGGCTTAATGCCACCTTGAAAATCGTTGAAATTGTTCTTTTCTAAAGGCAGCATGTTAGCACCTGGGGCGGTTGCCCATCTGCCCAATATTTCATATGGCTGTGACTGAGAAAAACTGAGATGTAACTTTTCTCCATTTTGCTGACTGCACTCTGTTTCAGAGAGATAATAAACACTTCTTAAATTTGATAGTGAAACTATGGCCTTCCAGGACCTTCTGCAGCTTAAAGTGACATAATGTAGCAAATACTTTCATGAAGCCCATGAAGAGTATACCTACCACAACTGAGTTAGGTGTGGATATCATCAATGTCTTAGCAGAGTGTCTAACTGTACAGTGCTTAGGCCTAATGCTGTGTGCTGGAGGTCAAGATCAGACTGATCAACATCTACTCTGACCTGTACTTTAGGATCAGGAACAGACGTAGAAGTAGAAAAAGCATTAAAAGTTTTACCAAAAAAACAAAACATCAAGCCTTGATGACAGTCCCACTGACAATGCAGTATTAGAGCAGTACTTCTGAGCATCTGCCAGGTGATTTGGAAGACGGCATCATGACTGACTTTGTTTAAACCAATCCTGCATAAATTAAGAGTACATTGTTTTGTAGGATTGTAGACAATGGAAGGATAAGTGCACCATGCCAGGGCACTTCTATGGGCTAGGCTTGTAAAGGCTCCAGGGCCATTAGCCTAGTACACACCTATGAACCTATGGGATAGTAATATTTGAAAATAACAGAAACATATCTTTGGGTAATGTCACAAAGTGGGACTTCTTACTGATAGCCGAGGTGTAACCTTCCTTGGTAGAGCTGTTGATGACTATAGATACTGGGTAAACAATAGTCTTAGCTGCAGTTTTCAAGAATTCAGAGTGATAGTTATCATAACAGTGGGAACATGGTCTGAATTTCAGTTGACCTTTATACACTGTACCTCCTGAAATTGAATGTGTAGTAAAGGGGAGAGAGTCATGGTTTGCAGAATCCATGAAACTGAACAACTATGGTCCTGATGTGACCCTCTTACAGACTCTTGAAAATTATGTACAAGTAGGTGAGCAATCTCAGGACCACTGCTATACAGATACACGACCAGACTGAACTAGCTAGTTAAACTCCAGACCATCTCAAAGTCTCTCTTCCCAGAATCATACAGGCTATTAGGAGGCACCCCTGTTTTGCATACAGGGCCTCAAAAGACATTATCCTACCAGATCTATTACACATTCGCAAATCCAGTGGTAGAGTGAATACCCACTCAAAGGATTTCTATCTCTTTTGTAGTATAAATAAGACATGTTGGAGGGATACATACATACATACAAATATTTCAAGCATGGGCATTAATGCCCTTATAGCTTGCCAATATATCAAAACACTTGTTCCATTAATAAGTGTCCACACTGTTCTTAAAAATAGCCAGACTAAAACATTCTTTAATGTAATTTGGTAGTCTGTTCCATGCATCAGCTACTCTGTCAAAGAACCAGTTAGTACACTTCTCATTCCTATAGAATCTTTTACATTGGTTGTCTGATGATTCTCCAGTACTTTTTGATTACCCAAAACATTCCCAGAGGTAGTTGTCTCTAAATGCCCTATATACCTGAATAAGATCTCCTCTTAGATATCTGTAAGAGACACTGTACAAGTTCAGATATTTTAGTCTTTCATAATAACTTAAATCTTCACATCCATGGATGCCCTTGGCATATTTCCACAGTACTCTTTCCAATTTACTCATGCTTGTTTTCTTGTAGGGTTTCCATATTGTTATTCCATACTCAAGTTTGGGTCTAGTGTAACTAACAAACAATGACTTCATTCTTTTTGATTTCCTAGACTTTATAAATTGTTTTATATACCCTATAGTTCTGTCATTAATTAACTGGTTGATATCATTAGAAAAACTCATAGCTGAATCTACCCATACACCCAGGTCCTTAAATGAGTTTACAATTTCAATTGTGTGCTGTATTAAATATTCACCTTTCAATTTATGTCTCCCAAATCTCATATGCTTAGTTTTTGATGTATTTATCAGCATATTATTCTCCTGTGCCCAAATGGTCAATTTAGTCAAGTTATTTTGTAGACATGCCTTATCTGTAACATATGTAATCAGTTTACCCAATTTCAAGTCATCTGGATATAGACTGTAGAACACCTAAGATGAAAATGTTAGGTCTGAAAGATACAAGCTAAACAAGTAAGGGCATAGGACAGAGCCCTATGGGACACATTGACTGTAACAAGGATTTCACCTGTCCAGTTGCTGTATGATACTTGCCATGCCCTATTTGTAAGCCATGCAGCTATCCATCTTATCAAGAGTACATCAGTACCTAGTTGTACTAATTTATTGATCAGTGTTTTGTGTATGACCCTGTCAAATGCTGAAGTTAAATGTATATAAATTACATCACAGCACATTTTTTTCATTCATAGCTGTTATTATATTGTAGAACATCTTGTTACAGGTGATAATAGATCTGTTTTCAACATATGCATGTTGATGTATGGTTTCAAGTCCCAATCTATCCATTTCTGACAATAACTTATCCAATATAACCTTTTCCATTATTTTTCCACAGCATGAAAGTAGACTTAAAGGTCTATATGAGACTGGGTTTGTCCCACTCCCCTTTCCCTTAAAGACAGGTTTAATAAGTGCACGGCTCCAATCTTGAGGACTCTACCCATATTTATATGACCTAGTGAATAATAGATATAATGGTACTGTATGTTCTTGCTGAAGTGTTTTCAGGTCATTGTTACTAATTCCATCTCCTCCCTGCGCTTTGTTTGGATGCAGTATGTTCAGTTCTTTTTCAATATAATCTAATTTGATTCCAGTATCTGGGGTTACCTGGATGTCACTAGGACAATTTGTCACCCCTTTTGTAGAGCCAAACTGTTTTGCATAAGATTTTGTAAATATATCTATAATCTGTTGTGTCTGAGAATAAATTTTAGAACCTGCACACAGTTTATCAATTCATGTGTCTTTACTCCTTCCACATCTTATGTATCTATAAAAAGGTTTCCTATTCTGCTCAATATCTTTATATAAATTTTCTTCAAATTTTTCTTGACTTTGTCTCACACTATTCTTAATCTGTTTGTCCAGTTTGTTTATTTCAGTTTTCAAAGTTGTAGTTCAACCTCTCTTCCATTTCTTATATTTTTGTCTCTCACCTTAATCAGATATCTTGTTCTTATGGAAACATATCCCCTGTTGTTGTATGCCTAGATCCTGATGTTAAACACTTTTTTGCACTCAATTTCTCTTTCAAACTTTTCCACATTCCATCTGCAGTTTTTCCACTGAACACCTCACTCAGGCTAGCTTTACATAATGACTGTTTTGCTTCCACATAATCTGTAACAAATTAACCATTATAACCCCATGATCACTGCACATCAGTGGTGGTAAAACTTGACTTGAAGTTACAGTAATTTCTTTGGGAACAGAAACAATGTCTAGTATGTTCCGTCCCCTGGTAGATTTTTTTTACAATCTGAAGCAACTGTTGTTCCTGAATATACACTGTGAATAATTTCCTTACTAACACTGTTGAATCAATATTACTCCAGTCTGTTTCTGGAAAAATTAAGTCCACAGCTAGTATTATTCTTCTCATCTGTGTTTCATGCAAGAAATGTATGAATTCCTTTAGGTCCTTTGCACTTGACTTTGGTGATCTATACACTCCAACAATTGTTATATGTTCCAGGGTTGTCTTTATTGTCCCAGTTACACAGTCTATAGTATTGGTGTTATCACTGAACATGTAATAATCATAGGCCTCACAGCTATCTTTGATCCCTATCATAATAACTCCAAAAAAGGCATCATCTTTCCTATCTAGACCTAGAGGAATTCATACATATCACATAGAATGCCACCTCTTTGCAGCTAGCTTCTACTCCACATACAACAAAGTACTTCTCTTAAGTCTGTTCAAACACAATTTGGATGACTGGAGGGGAAAGCAGGATTTCATCCCTGGTTTAATACCCATATCCCTCATGGATAGGGGTAACAAGTAAATGTCCCAACATAATCTTGTTCTGCCCACCTGTTTGTTGTTCATGCACTCAGTAAGGCTAGGCTTCCTAAGAGTCTCACGGATCAGTAGCCTAGTAAGTTCTTATGAATGTATGTGGCGCTGCTGTTGGTCAAGGTCATGTGTTTTTTTTTTTACTTAACATAACAGCTGTTCCTCTCTTAATTTGGCTTGGTCAGAAGCTGGCTTCATGTTATATGATAAACTACACAAAACTTGACCTCTGTTGGCTATTAGCATCTTTATTTCAAGAGTTATCTAATGCACATTGACTATGCTGTCATGTTTTTTCCATAGAGAAGCCATGGTATTTAGGACACTGAAGAGGGTAGAATTAAAATGGGCTACTGCATCATCTAGAGGGTTAAGCTGGCTGGACCAATTGATGGAAGCGAGTATGATTAAAGAACAAAGGGTCAAATTTATTCATATTCCTAAATAACCAGACATTCTTCCTGTGTATACTGTAACATGATTCCTGACTACAAACTTTGTCAGATGATCACTTATCAATTTTTCCATAATTCCACTTAGCACTCTGCTGTGGGGCATTGATCAGGACCCAGCCAAGACTGCTGGCATAACCAGATTTCTCGTCAGTTCTGGCTGAGTCACCATCTACATGAGTCCTTATAGTTTGACTGTTGGGTGACATAATCCATTGTAAACTGTTTCCAGTCAATATTATTATCATCATCCAAAATGACAAACTTTTGAGCTGGCATTCAACGAGAACCAGTGAAGCTCTTCTTTGGCAATGGATTTATCAGGCCAGGTTAAAATCTATGAGCAAGCCACAGAAAGAAGTTTGACATCCTCGATCCAATGAAAGAAGATGGACTAATACTGCATAGAATATGAAATCTGAGCTTCAAAACCACTCTGAAAGATTTCCTAGCTAAAATCTGGCTTTGTTCTTGCTCAAAAGCAGGATAAACTACATCACTAAATGTGAACAAGTACCTTTTTATTCCTTATACCTCATTACTGCTATCTAATTCTCTTCCCTGACTTTCTCTCTTAATATACCATAAGCCTGTTTTCCCTCACTTCATATTTCAATTTCTTTTTGTATTAGACTAACTTACCTTTAATTTCTGTACAAACTGTCTAAAATTTCTGTAAATATTAAATGATTGTCATATACTTTGTATCAATTATTAACCAATGGTTTTATATTATGTCTTATTTGTTATAATTATTTAAATTGCATATTTTTTTGCTTTAGTTTTGAAGATTGTAAAATTATTGTTCTTAAAATGTTTTTGTAATAATTTGGAGCTTTTCTCCCCAGACCACCACTGAAAATGGGCTTCTACCCATTCAAACTTTCCCAATAATAAAATGTCAGTAAATTTCAATTATGGTAAGAAATCATTATTCCCATCTATTATACATGACATCTTTCTTAAATGTCTAATTCCAGCTTTTGTGAAAAATGCACCTGTTAATGTTTGGCAGGTTAATCCTTTTTGCAAATTTTTGTCATCATCAACATTGGAACCTATGTCACATTTTACAAGATTTTTTATTGTTATAAAAATCCTCAAACTAGAAAGCACACACACCCAGAACATCCCCCAAACCTATTAACTTAATACAAATGCACATACCGTTATACATCTTCAAACAATGATGTTTAACCCTCCTAATAGGAACATTTGTGCCAAAGAGACTGCTGCTAACACAGGCCCTGGTTAACCTGAAATTGAGATTATCCATGCTAAGATGCATGTTATTGTCAGTACCTCTACTTACACTAATTGGTGTCTGCTCTTTTTTCATCTTTATTCCCCCTCCCCCAGATGTGAAAGCTATTTGTATACTTTCCGAAGTCATTAACTTTTAGCCATGAAGAAACCAGTGTTCTGACTGTTATTGCCCTAGTATCAGCTTGTCTCCATGGAACAATAAGAGGAAAAACAGATAAATGTATGTCCTCTGTTGCAGCCTGAAAGACAAGCTGAAACATTTATTGCTAAAGGAAATCTTTTCATTATATTTGTTGTTGTCATATTTATTTGTTTCCACTTAAAATTTGTTATTAGACTAAGCCAAGGGTCTTAATCCAGATATTCACCTATGCATAAGTTAGAAATATATCAGCTCCATGTATATTATGATCAGTGTATTTTTACACCCACTGCATCAACAAATATTACAGTTTATTAACTTAAACATGCATTTGTCTAGCTTTTCTTCACTTTTTGCACCGTAATGCCTACATTTCTTAATACCAAAAAAGGAAAAAGAGAAATATAAAGGAATAAGGGATCTGTTAACTTTAGTAACTTTATAACATACAAGAACATCTAAAAAATTCTTTAATATAAAATACCCAATTTATATTGTGAAAGGTTTCATAGAAATACTGTTAAGAAAAAAAATGTTTTATTTAGTTACCTTTTCTTTCCTCCTCATCTCCCCTCAGAGTCCATTCAAACATTAATGACATGAAGTGAGGCAAATGCCTTTCAGTTCCAGACATGTTTAACAAACTTAACAAAAGTCCACTCTTTTCACTTATCCTTGTATAGCTGTATTTCACAAATGTTATTGATGCTTTGCAGTCTCACATTTATTCACTAAATTTTCATGTTGCTGGTCTTCTTCCTGTTCAGCTCCATCTCCCAACTCCAGATTCCAGTTCAATTCCATGATACCCGTGATTCTTCTGGTCACCTCCTGTGTTTTTCTCTGTCTCAAGCATTTTCCTTTGGAACAGTGGTAAAGGTCTGACTGGCAAAGTCTATCCATATGCTTTATTATCAGAAAAATGGGAATCAGAATCCCCTTCTGCTTGATGGCTTGCATTTTGTTGGACAGACTTGTGCATTTCCTCTTTAGCCTGCTTTGCATCAAAAAATGATTTTGATCCTACAGCAAAAAAAAATATTCTGAAGACAGGTGGATATAGCAGCTTGAATTTCTTTCCTGCCTGTTGACGTTCTCTGACTGGTGGAATTAATTTTTTTCTCTTCCGCCTGGTGTGCAGTGAATAATCATTTTCCACAAACATTCTACTCTCTCCAAATTTTAATACTTCACCCTTTTGCCACATTTTTTGTCAGGATCAACTCTTTCTGCTGATAGGTTTGCATTTCTACTAATAAAGATCTTGGCTGCTTTCTCATGGCCATATTTGGAGTATATAAATGGTGTGCCCTTTCAATTAACAGCTCCTGCTGTGGAATACTAGTCCAGTTGCTTATTTGTGCCTTCATAAAATCAGTACAGTCTGTACCTTCTAGTTTCTCTGGTACAGTATAAAATCACAGCTTTTCCCTACGTGCTATGCACTCAAATTATACCATTTTTGAAACATCTCTTATTGAGCAGTCTCATACGCAGCCAGCCTTTTCTTCATTGCACCCTCTAATTTTTGTATTTTTATCAGCTCATCTAATATCTGTTGAAAGTTTATTTAATTTTTCCAGCCTTTTGTAATTTGAGTTGATATACTCCTTCAGTGTTTCATTTATTTTAATCGGCTCTGAGCATATTTGACTTATTTTCCACTAGCTTACTGGAAGCCATGTCTTGCACTAAAGCTGGAGCATGAACTGATTTTTGCTAAACAGCTACAAGATTCTTACCAGTCAATGTTTTTTCTTCACCTTTTCTAGCTGATTTTCTTTAAGGCTGCCTTGGTTTCTTCTTTGCAGGCATCCAGGCAGTGTACTTAGTAGTCAGTAGCTGAATTTTACTCAAATCGATGGTATCTCTGGCTGCAGTTTCTCGGTTTCTGTTATCACACTGGGAGATGTGAAGTCAAGCTTGTTGATCAGTGTGCAGCCATCTTGGAAGTTTTGTGCCACTTAATGTTTATCTTGTAGACTACAAGGATTAAGCTACAGGTCCTACCTGACCAGTGTGTTTTTATAGTAAGGAGACAGAAAAGCTGACAATACAAATACTTTTTCAGTTATTATCCAAATGCCACAACACATAATGTCTGTGCCAAGAGTCAGTATAGATGCAAAGAAAGTATGTGACCGCCTCAATGGAGCCTTCATTGTCCAATTTTTCCAGGCTTTTATTTTACCATTTTCTAATTATGAATATATTTTTAAAGTAAATCAGTTGCTGGGACATCTGTACATGTAAGGTTTGTCACATTTTTCCTCTTTATTGTTCTTTGCATGATTATTTTCATAAAATCCCCTGACTTTGCTTTCAACAACCTCATCATAGATTAGAACAGTATTGTATGTTTTGCTTCTCACTGCTCGTGTTGAATACAGCACTCCACAAAACTTAGAAGCCACAGCCTGTAAAAGTATCAAATCAAATGAGAACTGCACAAAACACTCACAGAATGTTATATACCCTTCCCTGCCCATGCCATTTTGTAAGGTATTAACAACCTGCAAGGTCTCAGTATTTGTCATGTCTCTGAAGTTCTCTAGAACATTTTGCATTCTGACCTAGATATGGGCAGAGTAACAACCATTTTAAACAAAGACTGCAGCAATAGACAGAAGCAATTAATAAGGCACTGCCCAAGTGAGCTAACTAAAGCTCCGGTTGCTTGCTTCCTAACTGCTTATCAGCTTGCTCATTAAGTTAAAGTCACACGCTTTCTTATTTCTTAATTATACTTGTTGACTGGATTGGCATTATAGAAAAGACCGAAGCATTGAGCCAAATGGACCAATTGCAGTCTCAGCCAGGGCATATGTAAATGCTACTTTTTCCATATCGCATCTTGCTAGCAAGTTCTCCCTTGCTGCATTAGAGCTTGCTACTATAGCTTTTTCTGTTTTACTACTTTCCTTTGAACCTCTCCCCTCTATAACCTACCAATTAACAAGCCTAGATTTTAAAGTGATACTCATAATGTATTTATACTGTTTAACTTTGAATATAATGCACATGCAAGTTATTTATCATCTATTAGTAGCTGATTTGTTTACTAAATTTCATTGTAGCTGTAACTTCACAGGGTTGTCATTTTGTCATATTTTGTGTTAATTGGAGTTGTTGTAGCAAGAGCCATGCAAATGGGCTATTTCTTAGTTTGCAAATAATAGAAATACATCAATGAATAACTGTAATGTTAAAGAAGGTTTACGATAACCCCATTCTTGATTAAAGTTGTGAAAGCTGCCAGCCTAGCCAGATAGAATTTTATAGATAATTCTATCATTTGTAAATATTAAAGTAAGACACAGGCTTGTTGTCTTAAATGGAAAAAACTGCTGTTAGATGTGGAACTGAAAAAAATGAAATAACAGTGTTCTCTGCTGACCACGTAAAACATATTGTAACCCTTTGATCAAAAGTCGGCTCCGGCCTGTCTAGATGAAGACATTCTTTCTGTTGTTTTAACCAAGAGTTAAATTGCTAGATTTAAACATGCAAATGTATTTTTATTGCTCTGCTTCCTGGCCAGCTGTAAGATGACAAAAGGAGATGTTAAGAATGTAAGTATAGTTTCTGTTAGCCTGGGAACCCAGGGAAGTGTGAAGAATGATGTAATGGGAACCAGGAATGTGATTTTAAAAACAGAGAGAATCAGAGGGCATTAAGCATTTTTGTCTTGACCATCCAACTCAACACTGTCTATAAGTAAGTTTATCGTAGATTTGTGTTTTCTCTTAGAAATAGCTAGAAATTAGAAAGATTAGACTGTGTTTTTCTGTGATGTCAGAACTGTACTACTGAATTATTTTAAGTATTTCTCTGTGATCTCTGAACTCTTGACTAGCAATGTGTAGCAATAAGTATTGTCTGGTGTTTTTATTATTTATTATTAAATATTTTAAAACCTTTCATCTGTGGCTATTTTGTGTAGAGATAATTTAAGAACTCGAGTACATTGCATATGTATAGTGATTGCTGTCCAAGTCACTCCAAATAAACCTTGCTGTTCAGTTACACTTGCCATTTGGATAATAATATTGCACAGTATAATTGGACATATTTTTAAGGGCCTTTGAGTAGCTGATAAATATTAGCTTGGTGGTGGCAGTGATTTCTACCGTATAGTCTGGGTAAAAGGGGCACAGCTGGAGAACCTGTGCCAGCCTTCCCCAGGAGTGTCTGTGTGGTTGTATAAACTCTTATCTCAAAGTGTGTGTGTGCGTCAGCTACTTGGGCAGGGACACAAAGCACTGGTTGGACAGAGAGGGTGCTGGAGATTTTAGCTTGCCCAGCTGGCTGAGATCTGGGCCCTATAGCTGTGCCAGTGGGGAGTCTAATTGGGGACCTGGAGAGCAAGGGAGTGACCAGCCCCAGACTGACTGTGATCTCTGTGTGCTCTTAAAAGAAATTGCACTTTACTGTTTGTATTTGTTATCCTTTCCTTCTATATGAGATGCCCCTTACTGGTGTTAGTGGTGAGGATTGAGGCTGCTTTATTGCTTGTCCAGGGCATGGGTGTCACATATTAATTGTTTGGCAGTGGTGGGATATCCACATCATGTATTAATTGGTGGCAAATACTAATTGGCTTGTAGTGGTGTGGGTAGAGTGAATTCCTATAGCTTGTGTACAGTGAGCTTTGAAGGTGTTTTATACTCTAAAACAGCCACGCAGTGAATACTCAGATCACAATTGTTTTATTTTTTTTGTTAGCTTAGTTAGTCAGGGTAAGCAGGCAGCATGTCAGCAGAGGAGTATGGAAAGCTGACAAGGAGCCCAGCTGGTGGAGATGTGCCAGGCTAGGGGACTGGTTCATGAAAACCTGACTAAGGCAGACCTGATTGCAGCCTTGGTTACAGCTGCATCGGAAAACAGCAACCAGGATGACAATCAGACTGGCAGTGGGAAATCAGACTGGCAGTGGGATATAATACCCTCAGGGAATGGACAGCTCAACCTTTCTGCAGAGGACTTAAAAATCCATCTGCAGCTAAAGAGACTTGAGTTGGAGGCCAGGCATGTGGAAATAGAAGCAACTGAGAGACTGAGGCATCTAGAGGCTGAGGAGTATGAGAAACTGCTACTCCTGGAATCTGAGGAAAAGGAGAGGCAGAGGCAGCATGAGAAGGAGATGCTGACTCTTCGCCAGAGTCATGGAGGTAATGGGGAAGGGAGTAATTGGACCCCAGAAGCACAACAGGTCAGTAAATTTCTTCCGCAGTTTAAAGAGGGGGATCATTTTGATATTTAATTCATATGTTTGAGAGAGTATGCAAACAGTATAGTTTTGACCAAAGGCTCTGGGTACGGTTCCTGACCCCCTTACTCCATGGTAAAGCTGTAACTGTTCTGTCAAAAATGTCTGACATTGCATGTTTTGATTATACTGCTGTTAAAAAGCATTTGTTAGAATTGTTTAAGCTAATACCTGAAATGTATAGGAAAAAGTTTTGTGAGCATAGATGCAAGGCAGATGAAAGTGTGTGTGAATATGTTGCTGAACTGAGCAATTATTTCCATAGGTGGGTGAGTGAATGTCAGGTCACCACTTTTGAAGGGCTGGCAGACCTTTTGGTGAAGCAACAAGCCCTTAGCACTTTACCTGAAGACATGAGGATCTGGTTAGCTGATAGACAATGTGCTACTTCAGATGAGTTGGGAAAGAAGGGAGGCCTATACCTGGCAAACAGAGCAGCCCTGCACAGGAAAGGGACTCCCAGCACTGCTCATGGTTCTAAAGGAACCCAGGGCGGGCAGCACAGACTGCCCCAACAGAATCTGCCATTAGCAGGGGAAGCCACTAGTCCAGGTACACGTCCAGGAGCTAGGGTTAAATGTCTTGAATGCAACCAGTGGGGCCATGTGGGCATATAGGTGTTCATGGAGGCAAGGTGGGGAACAAAAGGTGAGGGAGCCAGTAAGTGGGAAAGACAAAATGCCAATAGTAGGTTGTCTTGAGACAACAAGGGTACCGAGCTACCATCCTGCAGATGTCCTAATAGGGAAGGATTTGGAAGAGGCAGTACCATGTGCTTATGCAGTTACACGCAGTGAGGGTAGGAGACAAGTATGTGGGTCTGGTAGCCTGGGGAGACCCAAACAGACTGCATACTTGCAGCCAAGACTGGTGAGGTGGTTACTTCAGGGGGGAGCTATTCTGTAGCAGTGAGACTGAATGTGAGCCACAGCTGCTTGTGGGTACTGATGTTCCCTTGGACAGAGTGACTGCAAAGGTAGAGGTGAGTAGTAGTACCCAGGCTGACAGTGAGGCACCACTGTCAGAGGATGCCAGACGTCCTGTGGAAGGGGAGCTGGGAAGGGTTACAATGAGAGAATTGAGACAGGCTCAGCTCTCAGACCCTACATTGCAAGGCCTTAGGCAGGTAGCTAGGGAGGCATCTGATTCTCAAGTAAAGGGAGAATCTGTATACTGGGACAGAGGGTTACTTTACAGAGAGTGGACCCCTGAGGGAGGGCTAGAAGGTGAGAGAGTACAGCAGCTGGTAGTGCCTAGAGCCTACCGTCTGGCACTTCTAGCCATAGTCCATGATATTCCCTTTGCAGGTCATATGGGCATAAAAAGTATGAAGAGGCATATTATGCAGAACGTCTATTGGCCTGGAATTTCCAGAGATGTAACAGGGTACTACAGGACCTGTGAGCAGTGCCAAAAGGTAGGCAAGGCAGGAGACAAGGTGAGAACCCCTTTGATGCCTTTGCCTATGACAGAGGAGCCATTTCAGAGGGTAGCTATGGATATTGTGGGTCCTCTGAGTACCACAAATTCCACAGGGAAAAAGTATATCCTAGTGGTAGTGGATTATGCTACATGATACCCTGAAGGGGTGGCTTTGTCCTCCATTGAGGCAGAGAAGGTGGCAAATGCTTTGTTAGAGATTTTCAGCAAGGTAGATTTCCCAAAAGAAATACTGACTGGCAGAGGTTCCAATATCATGTCAGACCTGCTGGCTTGTCTGTGGAAGTCCTGTGGGGTGAAGCACATGAAGACTATCCACTACCATCCCCAGACTAATGGTCTTGTTGAGAGGTTAAACTCTACAATCAAGTCCATGCTACTGGCATTTGCAGATCAGTTTAGGAGGGAGTGGGACAAATATTTGCCTCATCTGTTGTTTGCTTACAGAGAGGTTCCCCAGGAATCCACAGGTTTTTCACCCTTTGAGTTGCTGTATGGGCATAGGGTGGGGGGCCCCCTAGATTTAATTTGAGATGAGTGGGAAGGTGAGTGCGCGTCTCACAAGGAGTCTGTTGTGGCATACATCCTAAACCTCAGGACAAGGCTCAGGGAACTTATGGACTTGGCCCAGGAGAACCTGGCAGAAGCTCAACAATAGAAAAAGGTGTGATATGGCAGGAATGCTCGAGCTAGAGGGTATGCTTTGGGGCAGCAGGTAATGGTTCTCATTCCTGTCAGACACAACAAGCTGCAAGCAGCTTGTGAGGGACCCTACAAGGTGGTAAGAAAGGTAAGTGATGTTAGCTACATGGTGAAACTGCTAGGCAGAAGGCAGGGGCACAAATTGTACCATGTTAACCTGATGAAACCTTACCATGATAGGGAGGCCCTTGTGCTTAGCATTTGCAGTGGATTGCAGGAGGAGTCTGAGGGAGATCCGGGGACTGATCTCCTCAGTGAGGCTCGGGCTGACACCTCAGTGGAAGGGGTAGCAATGTCCCAGCAGCTATCTCCTACCCAGGTTCAAGAAATCTGAGCAGTGTTGCAGGAATTTGTGGACATGTTCATTGGGAACCCAGGGTGCACCCACCTATGGCAGCACCAGGTGGATACAGGACCCAAAGGCCTATTAGGCAGGCCCCTTATAAAGTGCCTGAGAGATTGAAACAGACTCTGAGGGAGGTGGTGCAGGAGATGTTGGAACTAGGGGTGATTCAAGAGTCCAACAGTCCCCGGGCCTCCCCAGTGGTGCTGGTGCCAAAGAAGGATGGCAGCACCAGGTTCTGTGTGGACTACAGGAAATTAAATAGTCACACAGAGTCGGATGCTTACCCCATGCCTAGAACAGATGAGGCCCTAGAGCAGCTGGGTGGGGCTAAGTATCTTACAACCACTGATCTTACCAAGGATTACTGGCAGGTGCACTTGACTCCCAGTGCTAGAGAGAAGTCAGCCTTTGCGACTCCTTTTGGCTTGTATGAGTTCACAAAGATGCCCTTTGGGATGAAGAATGCCCCAGCGACTTTCCAGAAGCTGGTAGATCATATCCTAGCAGGAGGGTTTTCCCTTGCTTACCTAGATGATATTGCCATCTACAGCCATTCCTGGCCAGAGCACCTTCAGCATGTCAGGGAGGTGCTGGTAGACTACATAGAGCAGGGTTGACCATTAAGCCAAGCAAATGTCAGCTGGTTGTGGCAGAGATCTCCTACCTAGGATATAGAGTAGGGAGTGGTAAGATAAGGCCAGAACCTGCCAAAGTAGAAGCCATTGCACCTGTTACTAAAAAGGAGGTGAGGGCATTTTTAGGGACAGCAGGGTACTACAGAAAGTTCGTCCCCAGTTATAGTACCATAGCTGCTCCCCTCACAGACCTGACAAGGAAGAACAGGCCAGATAAGGTAGTGTGGATCCCAGCATGTGAGCAGGCATTCCAGATGCTTAAAGAAGCTTTGGGAGGACCCCCTGTGTTAGCCAGTCCAGATTACAGCAAAAAATTTGTTGTGCAGGTGGATGCTTCGAACTATGGGGTGGGGGCTATACTTAGCCAGATTTCTTCAGATGGAGAAGAGCACCCAGTGGTTTATCTCAGTCGTATGCTCCAACTCAGGGAGGAGTGATATGCAGCTGTAGAAAAGGAATGTCTAGGCATAGTGTGGGCACTGCAGAAACTTCAGCCTTATCTGTATGGAAGGAAATTCACTGTTATGGAAGGAAATTCACTATTATGACAGATCACAACCCCCTAACATGGTTACATAGAGCCAGTCAGCAAAATGCCAAGTTGCTAAGATGGAGCCGAGGGTTGCAAGCATATATGTCAGTGCAGCACCGCAGTGGGATTAGCAATGCCAAAGCAGATGGGCTCTCAAGACATGGAATGGGGTAAGGTATACTCAGATAGACCTAACCCTCTCAAGCAATGTTTCTCAAGGTCACTTGAAAAACTAGCTTGAGTTCTCCGTTGGGGGGGGGGTGTGAAGGCTGCCAGCCTAGCTAGATAGACTTTTATAGACAATTCTATCATTTGTAAATATTAACGTAAGATACAGGCTTGTTGTCTTAAATGGAAAAAAACTGCTGTTAGATGTGGAACTGAAAAAAATGAAACAACAGTGCTGTCTGCTGACCACGTAAAACATGTTGTGACCCTTTGATCTAAAGTCGGCTCCTGCCTGTCTAGATGAAGACATTCTTTCTGTTGTTTTAACCAAGAGTTAAATTGCTAATTTTAAACATGCAAATGTATTTTATTGCTCTGCTTCTTGACCAGCTGCAAGATAACAAAAGGAGGTGTTAAGAATGTAAATATAGTTTCTGTTAGCCTGGGAACCCAGGGAAGTGTGAAGAATGATGTAATGGGAACCAGGAATGTGATTTAAAAAACAGAGAGAATCAGAAGGCATTAAGCATTTTTGTCTTGGCCATCCAACTCAGCACTGTCTTGCTCTATAAGTAAGTTTATCTTAGATTTGTGTTTTCTCTTAGAAATAGCTCAAAACTAAAAAGATTAGACTAAGTGTTTTTCTGTGATGTCAGAATGCTACTACTGAATTATTTTAAGTATTTCTGTGTGATCTCTGAACTCTTGACTAGCACTGTAGTAAGAAGTGTTGTCTGGTGTTTTTATTATTTATAATTAAATATTATAAAACCTTTCAACTGTGGCTGTTTTGTGTAGAGATAATTTAAGCTGTACAGTACATTGCATATTTATAGTGATTCCTGTCCAAGTCACTCCAAATAAGCCTTGCTGTTCAGTCACACTTACCATTTGGATAATAATATTGCACAGTATAATTGGACACCCTTTTATGGGCCTTTGAGTAGCTGATATATATTAGCTGGGTGGTGGCAGTGATTTCTACCATATAGTCTGGGTAAAAGGGGCACAGCTGGAAAACCTGTGACAGCCTTCCCCAGGAGTGTCTGTGTGGTTGTATAAACTCTTATCTCAAAGTGTGTGTGTGTAAGCTACTTGGGCAGCAACACGAAGCACTGGTTGGAGAGAGGGTGCTAGAGATTTTAGCTTTCCCAGCTGGCTGAGATCTGGACCCTATAGCTGTGCCGGTGGGGAGTCTTATTGTGGACGTGGAGAGCAAGGGAGCGACTAGCCCCGGACTGACTGTGATCTCTGTGTGCTCTTAAGGGAAATTGCACTTTACTGTGTGTGTTTGTTATCCTTTCCTCCTATATGAGACGCCCCTCACTGGTGTTAGTGGTGAGGATTGAGGCTCCTTGATTTCTGGGCCAGGACACGGTCGTCACAAATGTGATGTTTTTTCTCGCAAATTATTTTAAGATAGGAAGAGACACTAAACAATTGTCTTCTCTTTCTTACCCTGTTCTGTGCATTATCTATCTTTTTTCTTACAAACCCTGATGTATTTCTGCATCATTTTGCATTATCCAAAGTTTCACTCATAGCAATTTTGAAGCATTTGTCAACTCATTCACACAGCACCCACCATTAGCTCTATTCCCTTGCTCAGAGATTTTAGACAAACTCACCTATTTGTGTGCTCAGCATCTACAGTGGAACAAGTCTCATACACCAGTGCTTTCCATACTGTAGGTAACAGAAGTGTAACCTTATGGATATGGGCATATGCTTACATGACCTGTGAGCAGCATTTTTCTACACCAAACAATGTGCTTGTATTCAGAATGCTAAACCTGACTCATATCTTCTCTCTAGCTCCCCACATGATAAAGTCCTGCTCCCGTACTGAACCTATTATGAAATCCACTTAACCTCAACTTTAAAGTTCAGAGTTGTATACCAGGAAATAATCCCAGGAGGGCTGGTATATCTTTTCCAGATCCAGACTCATACTTTCAACTGGCATTAGTTTGGCAGGTATTGTACTGAATAATTCCTGATTATACAGTAGCCCAGAGAAGCATTTATTTCACCTTCACGCTTTTCAGCCAAGTAGGGAATACAGTTCCTTCCATGTCAAATACAATTTTTGCCCTAACTTCCCTCCTATCAGATGTTTGTCAGATCATTAAAATCTCATGATCCATTAAATTGCTTATACTGTTAGTGTATTAAAACAAGGATTCATGACAAAGCTCCTGAAAATCAGGGATAACTGGCTAAAAACACAGACTAGATATATTCTTAGATGAGGTAGAGTTACAGAAGCAGGATTCGGTCAAGTTTTACTTTTATGTTATGTTTTTATGCATTAATTTATAGTATAAATATTATTGCACAAACAAACCTTTCTGTTACAGCACAAAAAGCAAAATCGCATTGCACTATCCGATAATGTTTTGTATCAAAAAGCTCTGTATAAAAAGTTCTTTCATAAAACGTTCTTTTATCAGAGTGCTGGAGTAACAACAATATTGGCAGAGTAAGGCATCAATTTGTTAGCTTGTTACAGCACTACCAGTCAAATAGAAACAGTTAACTGCCACTTAACTTCTGTTCAGTGGCCTTTAAAGGAAAACTCCACCCTGAAATTTCAAGAGTATGTTATCTTCCTTGTGTGTTGGTATTCTTTGCTGTGTTAATGCATTAAAATCACCCTAAGATCTTTCAGCGATAACACTATGTCAGAAACAATGGCCTCTAACTTTAACAGTGAACAGCTACTTAATGACTGCTCAGGGGCACTTAAAGGAAGACTCCACCTTGAAGCTGTAAAAATGTTTTTTCTTTCATTACATCTTAGTTAATTTATAATATAGAAAACAAAATCAGACAGCATTAGCAGAAACTGCTCCATATCAAAAGTGCTTTCTATGAAAATTGCTTTCTATCAAAAATGGTATACTAACTACCCTTACCGGCAAGATACCTCATAAGTCAATTAAGGTAGCGGTTACTTAACTACTCTTCGGTGGCATTTTAAGAAAAACACCGCCTTGAATCTCAAAAAATGTTTGTGTGTGTGTGTGTGTGTGTGTGTGTGTGTGTGTGTGTGTGTGTGTGTCTATCTTTATGCGCGTCCATGTGTGCTTATGATTGGGTGAATAGATGAATATGTCTATTAGCACAGTCAGGGTGGGGAGGGGTGTGTGTGTGTGTGTGTGTGTGTGTGTGTGTGTGTGTGTGTGTGTGTGTGTGTGTGTGTGTGTGAATGTGTAAATGTATGTGAGGTGTGGGTGGGGATGGGGGCTGTCATACCTGCACACACCCTCAGACTAATGAATAAATTCTGTAGCACTGAGCTGGGGAGACCACTAACCACCAGGTGTATCTCTTAAGTGTATGGGTTAGAGAGGAAACACTAGCCAACAGGGTTAACTCTGAATATATGGATCAGCAGGAATACTAGTCATAAGGAATAACACTTAAACACTTACACATAATGGGGTTTAGGAGGAGAAACACCAGACACAAGGGAAAGCTGTTACAATTTGTACCTTAATGGCACTTAAACATAACAGGGATCGGGGAAAACACTAGACACCTTAGAGAACACTTACCAACATTCCTTAAGGGCACTTATAAAAATAAAAACAAAGACAGTGTGGGTCTGAGGAGACCACAACATACTAGTGGTACTACCAATAGCATGCCATAAAGGCACTCAAATGATTCAAACTCTGCACTCTCCATTCTACTACAGAGGATAGTAGTGCTCTGTGCACCAGGGATTTAAAGTGTATAATAAAAAAGAAAGAAAAAAGATAAATTATAAATGAGGGGAAAATAAGGATTTAAATCCTGCATCATTGCCACAGGAAACGTGCTGTTAACCCACTGTGCTAACTGATAAGTTAATGCAGCAAGATATTTTTTTTTTACTGTATAATGCTGATTTTATTGCATGTTGCAATGCCTGTAACAGTTTGTGAATTACAGGGAAGCGGAACAGGGCTCATATAAGCATACCTCTTAATGTTGTAGTGCAAGAAATCTAGACACAGCTGCAATCTGTAGTAGGACAAAGATAAACAGTCAGGGTCAGATTTTACTTATGCCCCATAAACTTAGAAAGTTACTGGAGCAATAGCTTTTACACTAGCATGTATTTGTTAATGGATACGAAATGTGAAGCTCTTAATATTTGGCAAGAATGACTGACTGTAATACCCCGTGATTTACAAAGGCAAGAAAAATGAGACATTGAGGACTTTTTGACAACAGAGTAACAGGTATAGGATGTGTGTGTGTGTGTGTGTGTGTGTGTGTGTGTGTGTGTGTGTGTGTGTGTGTGTGTGTGTGTGTGTGTGTGTGTGTGTAGATGAGTGGGAAAGTGAATGGAGGGGTGCCTGTGACAACACAATGCATCAGCCTCCAGTGTTAACTACTGCGGGAAAGTGCTGATTAGCAGTAACAGTAGTCAATGTTGATTTAGAGACATGCAAATTAGCCAGTAATGAGTGGGTAATGGGTGTCTGAATCACAAAATACCACATCACGGAAACGGAAATTTTTATCACAGCGCTTCCCGTCAGCTCTGGGACTCTTTCTTAATCCCCAGAAAGTCTTTTAAGCAGAGACAAAACACTTCTGCACAGTCAGTTAGCTAATATGGTAGGTGCCAAAAGAATCAAAAGTTTCAGGCAGGCTTGAGAAAGAATTAGTCAGTGACAGCAAGAACTGGCAAGATAAAAAAACTGGTTAGTGTATACTGGAACTGTGCAAGATCAAAAAGTTACAAGTATGTGAAGAATACAAACGATACAAGTATCTCTAATATTTGCTGTTGTGCATGTTAGTTTTTCGTAATGCTGTAGTTCATACACTTAATATTTTTGTGCCATTGTTTTTTTTCTTTTGCCAAGTTCTTATAAGTACTAGAGATATAAGGGAATCAGTAACGTTTTATTCTTGTTTTTTCTATGTTGTGCCATGAGTCAGGCAACTGTAGAGGTTGTTGGCAGAAATACTAAACTCAATCACAGAACACATGCATAATTGAGATAAGCTGCTGGCTACTGTTGGCACAAATGATTTGTTAAACAAATACTCCACTCCATTTGAATTATCGGAAGAACAAGAAATAAAATTTCAGGAGAGGTGGATAGCGACAGCTCATCGCTGCAGTACCAAATGGGTGTCAATATTAATAGAAAGGGACAGTATTAAAAGAAATAAATTAGTGGGAGAAACCAAGAAATTATGTGAAGAAACAACCAAAATTACATCAAATTCTGCATTAGAATCTTTTTTGGGTAACATCAATGATCGACTTTCATCTTATGAAAAAGATTTAATTAATCGGAAGAAAGATAAACTTCAAAGGGATCTTAGAGACCATGAACGGAAAAAAGCCTTTATGCTTTCATCCAATCAACAATCTAAACGACAACACATCAGTTTTCAAAAAGAGAAGAATACATCCGGGCAGTATAAGAATCAAAGTTTTCAATCAGGTGAGAGCGGGGCATCTTCAATGGAGGAAGAAGAAGTAGCTGAGCAAGAATATCCAGATTTACCTAGACCCAATAATGCTGAGTCTTTTCGGAGAACATTTCGAGGCTCCAGTGGGCAAAGTAATGGAATGAGGAAACGTACCTGGCAAGGACAGGACAATTATAGAGACCCGGGACAGGGCCGATACAAACGAAGTAAATGGACAAATTAACCAGGTAGAATGCATTAATGCAGTTCAATATGTTGTAAATCTGTCTGATTATGTATTTGATGAAATAGAAATGTTGGTTTTACAAAAAGGTTTAAAATTTATACCGACAGTTTTACCTAGATTGTATGAAGTGAAAGGTGAAGTGTTTAAACTAGTACGTAAAATGCATTTAAAAGATTATTTTTATAAAAGATTATTTTTATAATTATGGATGTCCCAGAAATGGAAACTGAGTCTAGTAATGATGGTAGTTTTTATTCCTGTGATTCAGGGACTGAAAGCAATGCATATAGTTTGTTTGACACAACTAATATATCAGTGAAAAGTACGTTTATGCCTCCATTTAAAAATGTTCATATACAGCGTTTTTTTAATGCTTTCAATTTAATATTAGAAAAAGAAATGGATGATTTTGAAAGCATGAGAAAGAAATATAATCTGACTAAAATGGAATGGATGAAATTGAAACAAATGAGTACAAATGATAGAGTAATATTTAAACCATCAGATAAGGGGGTCAAATTAGTGGTGATGAATTCTTTGGATTATTATAAAATGTGCATGCAACACTTAAATGATGAGAGAGTATATAGTAAAGTGAATGAGAGTATTTTAATTCAAGCACAGTATGATTTTCAAATGTTATTAAAGAAGGGGGTCAGATTACATTATTTTACAGTTAATGATGTGACAAATAAATTCACAACTAAAGAGAATGTTGTAGCTAGATTTTTCTGTGTTCCTAAAATTCATAAAAACCTATTACAACCCCCAGGACATCCCATAGTTTTAGCAATAGGTTATTTTACACAAAATCTGAGCTGTTTTTTTACATGAACTTTTGTTAAAGGAAGTTTTGAAATTGCTATCTTATATAAAAGATTCCTCTGATTTCTTGAAAAAAAATAGAAGGAATTATTTGGACAGAAGATATGTATTTTATAACAGCAGATGTAGATAGTTTATGTACGAATATACAACATTGCTAAGGTTTAGAAGCAATACAATATTTTCTAGGTGATAATCCTAGAACTCACTACATTAAAGAATTATTACACTTCTGTCTAACGAACAATATTTTTGAATTCGAAGGAAGCCTATATAAACAGAATAAAGGTACAGCAATGGGAGCAGCTTTTGCCCTGGTGTATGCGAACTTGTTTATGGGGCTAGTGGAGAATGAACACATTTATAGAAGTATATTTTATAGAATTCATGTTATTAAATATTTCAGATTTATAGATTTAATATTTGTATGTCAAGGGGGAAGTAATAAGGTACAAGAATTTTTGCAATATCTTAATAAAAATAAATATGACATTCAATCTGATGGAGCACAGGTAGGATTAGAAGTGAATTTTTTAGACATAACTTTAAAAGGAAAAGTAAGGAAGAAAATTCAAACTAGTATACATAGAAAATTTAATCAAATAAATTGGATGTTGCATGCTAGTAGTTGTCATCCAAGCCACACGCTAGCTTCTATTCCGTATGGAGAACTATTAAGAATAAAAAGATTATGTAGTGATGGAAATGAAGCACAGAATGAAGCTAGAAAAGCTGTAGCTTTGTTTGTAAGTAGAGGTTATAAACAAGACGAAGTATTAAAATGTTATGCTAAAATATATAGTGATGTAAAGGCAAAAACTCAGGAATCAAATAATAAGAATATAGGAAGATATAATAATGCAAATGAAATATCAATGAATAATTTTTTGTTTCTAAGTATACCCTTTTTTCAGATAGATTCAATGAATTAATAAGAGGGTATTGGAAACAGGTGAAAAAAGAGGTTCCGTCACTGTCACAAATAGAACTAAGGTTTTCATTTCAAAGGGGACGGAACTTAAAAAAATTCTTGGTTCATAGTAAATATTTTAAACCAGAAGAAAGAGTCATTAAGAGTTTGACAAAATTAGGAACCGTTCCTTGTGGAAAGTGTTTCATTTGTCAACATATAACAAAAACATTTGAGAAAATAAAAGGAAAAAAAATTGAGACTCAAGGGACTTTTACATGTATAAGTAAAGGGATTATTTATGCTATAGGATGTTCATGTAACAAATATTATATAGGTGAAACTAAAAGAAGTTTAAGTGAGAGAATAAAAGAACACATTAGAGACATTAAGAAAAATAAAAGCATAAGTCCCATAGCAGAACACTTTAATAAAGTACATCTGGGTGATATTAAGAATTTAAAAGTAACAGTTTTGGAGCAGGTTTTACAGCAATTTGGAAATGTAGAAAGGTTAAAGCATTCACTTAGAAAAAAGGAATCTATTTTTATTATCAAATATAATACTTTACAGCCTAATGGTTTGAACAAAGAATGTAATTGGCAAAGTTTCGTTTAATGATGTTTTAGCTTTAAGAAAAATGTATTTGAGTTTTAGTTAATTAAGTGTAATTAATTAATTGAAAGTAATTTTTGTGATGTTAATATATAAGTGGGAAGTTATAGAAGAAAATAATTTTACTCTGTAAAGGCTGATTGTGGCCGAGGCACTAAGAGAATTTTATTTTGGAATAAAAAAAACGTTTAATCAATGGAAGAACAAGATACTACTGGTCTTTTTTCGGTTTGTGGTTATAAGGAACTGTTTTTGTGGTTTTATAAAATGCTGCAAATTAGGAAACAGAATGTAAAACACTTAAAACTTAAGAACTTTACAACTGTGGAATTATCTGATACCATGAAGAGAGAATAACTTCATGCATTAAGACAAGTCAGTGCTGACCAAGAAGCAAAAACACAGATAAATACCATGAAATGATACTTAAACAAGAAACTGGGAAATTAATTTTAGGGATGTCACATATTGCAAGCTGCCACTCCTGATGTTCATCGTGTTACCCTGCTGCAGTCATCACACTTGGGTTATCCTGCCGTCAGGCGGTCCCGCAGTCGGACCGAATTCCAAAGTCTTGGTCCAGCGTCAGTTGCTATCACTTCTTCCCTGACGTCAGTGCGCCAGGGGTATATAAGAGGTATCCGATGCCATTTTCCCCAGTCTTTCTTGCCGCGCGGTGCCCGAAGCAGAAGCAGTTCACAAGTGCCAGTTGGCCGCCACCTGAGATTTTCCATTTGAATTTCAGTCCGAAGTTTTCAATAAAGCTAAGCACCCCGTTGGGGAACATTTTCTTGCCTCAGTCCGATGTCAGAAAAAGTTAACAATTGCATTTCTTGTGGGAAGCAAATACCTCATAAGGACTTCCATTCCTATTGTATTCCTTGCCTAGGCCCAGACCACGACATCACAGGTTGTCGGTTTTGCGCTAGGTTTAATAAACTCACTATCAAACGCCGTTTTGACTTCGCGCGACATTACTTTGATAGGAAATTTAATGATATCATGCCGTCGGAGCAGCCAATGACCGCAATTCATAAAAAAATGCAAGGATAAGGACAGGCAGCCTAGGAATAAGCCAGACCCCGAGGCCTCAGCTGGGCCTTTCGCCAGTTCTCCGGTTTTCAGTGAGGCGCCTACGCAGCCCCTGACGACCGCAGAGCTGGAACCCCAGACATCTGCCGACTCCCAAGCAGAGTCTACTAGGCCAACGCAGCCATCTACCAACACCGGAGCAGAGTTAGACACCGGTGCAGAGGAAACACCTTCGGTTGCAGAAGGTGTCTTCAGACCGACTACACTCACCATTAAATCTTATGTAAAGCTTAAAACTCCTTTAAAACCTAAGAAAACTGTTCATCAGTCTGCAGGTCAAGGTCCCATGCCTAAGAAACAAATGCTTAAGATGGCTGAAGATTTAATTACCCTTATCAGAGGTTCCCATCCCCCTCCTGATAAAAGACCAAGACAAGAGGAGGATTATGCATTCTCTGACCAGATTTCTCTCTCCTCAGATTCTTCTGAGGAACAGGATTACACTTTTCCACCTTATGGGGATTCTGATGCTGAAGACTCTATTCCCTCAGCATCTCCCCCTGAAGACTACTCCTTTGGGGAAACATTACATACCATGAGGGAACATTTCCACTGGGAAGGCCAGGATTACGCAGATTCTAAGAAAAGGCTCTGAGAGTTCCTTTTATTACTCCAGCACAGACCTCTTGCTATCCCTCCTGTTTTAGATATTGTGGATGATGTCTACTTGGAGTCTAGTTTAAATCCAGACTCTCTACCTCCTGCTCCAGCCAAACCAGACAGATACTATAGAGTACCTGACTCGCACAAATTCCTTTATAAACGCCCTGTAGCTGACCCAGAAACCATATCCCAGGGTGCTAAGGGAGCAAAAGCTTCTATGGCTAAAAATCCTGTGCCCTCTGAAAGAGATTCCAGAGCCCTAGATAGATGGGGAAAGAAAATATAACCTCTGCAACTCTGGCTATGAGAGCATTAAATTGCCAGTTTCACATGTTGAAAAATCAACAATTCCTGATGTCTCAATTAAAACAAAAAATGAGCACACATTCAAAACAGCCTGAATTCAAGGAAACACAGGATCTGTTGAATGCAGCTGAACAGGTGGGCAAGCATACTTTACAATGCAGATCTGATTCATTGGAAGCTTCCTGTAGAGCAGCTGTTACTGGCTCTGTCATTCGTAGACATGCTTGGGTAAAAGAGCAAACCCTCCTTGACCATGTTAAAGCAAAATTATCAGATGCACCTTTACAACAGGATGTATTATTTGGTGTCAAAGCAGAAGAGGTTTTAATGAAAATGGAGGATAAGGCTAAATCTATGCAAACGGTCAAGGATTTCTTGCAGGTACAACCCCCTCGCTTCAGCAGAAATTGGCCAACAAAAAATTGGTCCTTTCCAGCTTCAGACAGATCACAGAGGGGCAAATACAGATGCCCAAGGGACAGAGGTCAGTCACAGGGCCCTTGCAAACCTCGTCAATGGGGTTCTGCTACCCAGAAAGGAGGAGAAGACAGGCCCCAAGCTAGCAGAAGGCAGACACAATTACTCTATCCTCAAACTACCAAGCAAATCTCTCCTGGCAACACCCTTGGGAGGAAAACTAGCATTTTTTGCAGACAACTGGCACATCATCACAAAAGACAAATGGGTTCTAAACATTGTCAATCAAGGATACAGATTCCACTTTCATACCTTACCAAGGATCAAAGGAATGCCAAACCTGCCACCAAGTCAATGGGCAGAGGCACAAAAACAAATTACAGCTCTCATGAACATGAGAGCCATTCAGCAGGTACCTACACAGGAGCAAGGACAAGGATTTTACTCAAGACTCTTCCTAGTTCCAAGAAAGGACAAAGCATGGAGACCCATTCTGGATCTTTCAATTCTGAACACCTATCTGCAAGTACCAAAATTCAAGATGCTAACACTACAGCCGCTTCTTCCCGTGCTGGGCAAGAATGCTTGGCTAGTCACTTTGGACCTCAAGGAGGCATACCTGCATGTCCCTATCAGACAAAATTGCAGAAGATACCTCTGCTTCATTGCAGGTTCAACGCATTATCAATTCTCTGCACTGCCCTTTGTCTTATCTACTGCGCCCAGGGTCTTCACAAAATGCCTGGCACCAGTAATTGCATACTGCAGACAAAGAGGAATTCAAATATACCCATACCTGGACGACTGTCTTATTCAAGCAGAAAGCAAGGACATTCTTTTACAGCATCTGGCATTTGTCAAACACCTTCTAAGTTGCCTAGGGTACACAGTAAACAAAAAGAAATCAAAACTAGCGCCCTCACAAAACATAATATTCCTGGGTGCCAGCTTGAATACAACGGCCCAGATGGCTTATCTCTCGCCAGACAAACAACGACAGCTGTTTCAATATTTCAGAATAATGGCAACAAAGACACAACTCCCTGCAAGAAAAATTCTGCAGGCCTTGGGATTCATGACATCTTGCATACTACTAATACCATTTGCAAAACTGCATATGAGGAAATTACAGTGGTACCTGAAAAGTGTATGGACTCAGCACAGCCACAACTTGGAAAAAATGATTCCACTCATTCCCTGCCTTCAACAGGAGTTTCTGTGGTGGGCACATGCATGTCACCTCAACAAGGGTCAGCCTTTCACCTTACCGACAGCCAGGCAAACTATTACAACAGATGCATCGGACTATGCCTGGGGAGCACACATGGCAGGACAGTGCATTCAGGGCAAATGGACTACAGATCAGAGACACCTGCATATCAATCAAAAAGTAATGCTAGCAGTACAGAATGCCCTAACAGCTTTCAAGGACCTTCTACGCCCAGGACAACTACTAATAAGGACAGACAAACACCACAGTTATGTGGTACATAAACAAGCAAGGAGGCACACATTCCTACCCTCTATGCAGGCAAGCAATGACCTTGTGGAACACTGCACTGTCTTACCAGGTTCAATTACAAGCACAATTCCTGCCAGGAAAGAAAAACACATTGGCAGATGACCTAAGCAGAAACATCATGGATCCACACGAATGGAAACTAGATCCACAAGTATTTGCAATGACATCTCAAAAATGGGGACACCCAGACATAGATCTGTTTGCAAGCCCCCACAACTACCAACTTCAAAAATTTTGCACAAGGACCTTCCATCCACTAGCTTGGAAAGTGGACGCCCTCTCATTCAGTTGGAAAACATTAACAGTGTATGCCTTCCCTCCACTGCCTCTTCTAGCAAAGGTACTGCTGAAACTCAGATTAGACAGCATTCTGGAAGCCAGGAGGCCCAGCACCAGGAAAACCTATTCAGACAAATGGAAAAGATTTTGCTCCTAGAACCAGGCTAAAGGCCTAAATCCCCTGGAGCTGAACATTCCTCAGATTCTACAATATTTAACTGAGATATTACACAAAGGACTTTCCTTTTCATCTATTAAGATCCACTCCTCAGCAATTTCAGCTCATTACAGCACGGATCCTCCTTTATTTTCACATCCACTCCTAAGACAGTACCTCAGAGGGGCCAAGAACTTAAGACCGCCAAGGAGAGCTCCAACACCTACTTGGGATCTCAACTTTGTCCTGGAAAAGCTTACACTGCCGCCCTTTGAACCAGCTTTTTCAGCTGATTTAAAATTTCTTTCATGGAAAACTGCCCTACTACTAGCAATAACCTCAGCTAGAAGAGTCTCAGAGCTACATGCACTAATGGCAGTGGAACCTTTCCTCATTTTTCATCAAGACAGAGTTTCTCTACAAACTAATCCTTCCTTTATGCCAAAGGTGGTGTCCAGTGTGGCCCTAAACCAAACCATTCACTTGCCCACCTTCTTCCCAAATCCCCAGAACAAAGGAGAAAGACTCCTGCACTCTTTGGACATTCACAGGTAATTACTTACTACTTGGATAAAACTAAGGCTTTCAGAAAACCTGACCAGCTCTTTGTGGCCTATGCTACATGATCACAAGGAAAAGCTATCTCAAAACAGACCATTTCTAAATGGATAGGACATTGCATACATTTCTGCTACACACATCATGGGAAACCAGTACCTGCTAACATTAGGTCCCACTCCACCAGGGCTACAGCTACATCAGCAGCCTTTCTCAGTGGAGTGCCAACCAAGGATATTCTGGAAGCTGCTACTTGGAATTCAGTGCACACCTTCACCAAACACTATCACTTACCTCTTTACTCTAAGACTAGAGCTGGTTTTGCCACTGCAGTTTTGCAGGGCCTTCTAGCTTCTTCTAACCCTGTTTGACTCCACCTCCCCTCCTTAGCTTTGGGATTCAACCCAAGTGTGATGATTGCAGCAGGGTAACACGATGAACATAGTACAGCTTTGTACCTACCATAAATTTAGATGTTCGAGTGTTCACCCTGCTGCAGTCCAGGTTACCCTCCCTCCATCCCCTCTGAACTAGCTGAACTTATCTCTACCACTTTATCCTATACTACCTATCTGGTGTATTTGCTTGTACCTAAGGGTTTTTGTTTTATTTTTATATAGCCATATGTATATATATATATATATATATATATATATATATATATATATGTATATACATATATATATATATATATATATATATATATATATATATATATATATATATTTTGCCTACCTTTTGGGGGCACCTGACATCTGGGGCAAGAAAAACTGAAGAAAATGGCGTCGGATGCCACTTATATACCCCTGGTGCAGTGACGTCAGGGAAGAAGCGACAGCAACCGACACCGGACCAAGACTTTGGAATTCGGACCGACTGCGGGACCGCCTGACGGCAGGATAACCCAAGTGTGATGACGGCAGCAGGGTGAACACTCGAACATCTACATTTATGGTAGGTACAAAAATGTACTTTTTCAACACAAGCTCAGTATGGAAATTACTGTTGAGCAGAAAGCATTTTTTTCGAAGACTGGATACTATTTACAGATTCTCTGCCTTCCTGAGGACTGTTGGAAGGGGTAGGTCCCTTTACCATGATATGCAGTGACTTTAAATTTGATTACATTAACCAGAGATGTTTATGTTTACTAAAAATAGTTTTGCTGTTTCTTGAGGCTGTTCTCACAGGCTCTTTTTCAAGTTTTTCCATTGTACTGCCAGTTAGAGAAAGTTGTCTATGATAGAACATTTTTGCTGCTTCTGTATAAATAGGGGCTACTGTTTGGAAAGGGGGTGCAGTTTTTAGTTTCTCCCTGGAAATCACGCGGACAAGAATCAACTCTGGCAACTGATTTAAAAATGTCATTACACCTGCCAGCAGAAAGAAGAACAGGAACAGATACCACTTGTTATAGTCCTCGGTTACTTTCTTTGATGATGTAATCACACTCATTTCTTAGTGGTTAATTTCACTTTTGACATTAATGACTGCATGTAGCTGTGGCTTTCTCTGTTTAAAGCGTTTTGGGTATCTTCCAACAAAAGTAACCTCAAGGAATATGCCAAAGGGCCCTTCACTTGCTCAGCTAGTATTGTCTTTTGAAACAAACATAGTTGGAGGATTTAAAGCAAGCCTCATAGCTGGCCTCCATATTAGTTCCTAACTGTTTGTCATTCCCATTGGCCTGTGATATCTGCAGTATGCTGAATGGCCAGTTAGCTAAAGGGCTTATTGGTTAAGGTAACACAATTGTTCTGTCCTGTTGGACAACTCAACTCAGTATTTCTCATTCACCTTCCATTGTTTTACAGAATTCATTCAGGAGTTAGACATTTCAAGATTTGTAATGTATGGTGCTATGGTGTTGTAGAAGGATAAAGCCCAGCTGACCTATGTTCGATTAGCAGTAGCTGTAGGGAGAGATGAGCAGTACCATCCCTGGGGGGAGAGCATGGCTGGAACTTTGCTATTGGGAGGTGTGGTCCAAAATGGGATAGGGTGGGGACATGACTGAGCTGCTGTGGAGGTGGGGTGAAATTCCACACATCCCCATTGCATGCCTGCCTCTTGGAAGTTACCACAGGAAGCATGGGGTAAGGGAGAGTAACAGGTAAGTCATAAAAATGGACCCCCCTAGCAGTTGTTAACATCCACAACTCTTAAGATGTATTTCAGCCCCAGCCCTTTCAGAGGATGTCCAGGAGGTAGGATGTGTCTGGTAGACACAGTGATGAATGTGGGGCACTTGGTAGGAAAACATATGATGATGCAGTGGGGAGAAAAAGCCCCCCTCCAAAAAAAATCATAACATGTAGTTCAGCAAGTAGAATAAATTTTTGGATATTGACATTACAACAGGTAAAATTAATGGGACATTTTATTGTAAGATATTTAGAAAATGTAGTTCTGCAGTTTTTTTATATTACAGGAGTGATAATCCTGTGCATGTAAAGTGTTAATGTTAAAAAAATACAAGTTGTTAAAGCATCTAGGCTTGCAAGGAGCATGTTTTTATAGGAACTATTCTTTGATAGAAATTATTACCAGATAGGTGGAGAACATATATTTTCAGAAGTAGTTTATAATAGAAAGGATAGGCATAGCCCTATTTTAAAAAAAGTCTGCATGTTACATTAATGTCGGTGTTTGGTGTCATGAGGTGCTACCTGAAAACCTCTATCTGGATGAATTAACAGTTTAATTTAGGTTAAACACACAAGAAATCAAAAATAGTGTAAAAAGAACCAGAAAAAATTACATATCAAGTCCACAAGGCTGTATTTTTATTTCTGAAGTATTCCAAAAGTCACAGATAAAATCACACAAGCGCTTTCGCTCAGGCAATCCTGAGCTTTATCAAGTGAAAACAAATTGCAGTGTGCAGTAACCTCCATTAAATAGCCTGGCAATTATACAATTAATTAATTAGTAAATCTAGTACTAAGGTGTGGTGCTTTAGAGTTGGGTGTTAAAAAAGTTAGTCATTATATCAACTCAAAAAATGAAATGTTTGCAATAACATATGCACTTAAATAAAAATGAATAACCATAAAAAACATTTTAAAATGCCAGTTTCCTAGGTTTCAGAACATAAAAGTCTGAAGTCTGATTGGGGTTGTAGATTGTTAAAGAATATGCTTAAAGATGTGTTTAGATTGTCAGTGAATTGTTAAAAATTTTTTTTCATTATTACTTTACACTGATAAAAACATGCAATAAAATATGCGTGAGATATTTTTAATGCCCATCCATATAACATTTCATATAGAATTTGATTTATTAGTCGGAATCCTATAACCGTGGATGTTCAATAATTTAATATGCTGTGTGGGGATGCTGTGGTATGAAGGGAGTCAAGTGTGAGAGTTATAACCTAGCCCTCCTAAGCTTGAGGACCGGTTTAATGCTGATCATCCCATTCAGACCTGGTGGCTTCCCTGCATTCAGTCTCAACTGCCATAATAGTTCACGGTAGCCCAAGGTGGATTCCCAGTCACCACCTCTTGCATCTGGCTCAACCTGTTCCAGAACTAGAAACTGGATTTTGGGTTCTGGGCAGGAGAGTGAGTGTTTGTAGAAGGCGTTGGTTTCCTTCTTCCTGGTCATGTCATAAAGATGCTCGTAGATATGTTTTCTTAATTCCCTCTCAGTTTTGCCCACATAGAAACTTTGACAGTTGGTGCACATCCCCAAGTATACGACCCCTCTAGAGGCACAGGTGTAAAATCCAGTGGGGTGTATCTTGTAGTTCCTAGACGGGAGGTATGGTGCTGTTTCTTTGGATATGGCATGACATTGGGCACAGGCACCACATTTGAATGTGCCCAGCCTTGGTTGTTTTACCTTCATCTTTTTTCTTTGATTTCTTTCAAATAATTCCTTTAAATTAGCCCCTCTTTTACGAACAAAACTGGGTTTAGGTGGTATGTAGTCCTTTAGTTCTTCAAAGAGGGTTAAAACCGGCCAGTGATGTAAAATTGTTTCTTCCAATTCATAGGAATTTGATAAGTATGTGTGTGCAAAACTGTTAGTGTGAACAGTGTCCTTGTTTTGTGTATTGTTGGTCACTGGTACAAAACCCCCCCCTAGTATTGGTTTGTAGAGGGAATGTCGTGCAGATTTTACCTCTGCTGCTAGAGTTAGAAATAGTTCCAGAGGGTAACCTCTCTCCAAGAAAAGGTTTTTCAAAAATTTCACCTCAGAATCAAAATCTTTCTCCGTACTGCATATTCTACTTGCTCTGATGAGCTGCCCCTTAATGATCCCCCTCTTTTGATATGGTGGGTGGGCACTTTCGAAGTGTAGCAAGGAGTTAGAAAATGTTGCCTTGCGATGTAGTTTGGAATGGAAAGTTTTCTGATTGTAGTCCTTGTAAAGAGTAATGTCCAGATAATGAAGTTCGTGCTGATCCACTGTGTGTGTGAATTGTAGGAAATTCGTTGTTGAATTGATGTGTATAAGGAATTCAGATAGGTTCCCTTCAGAGCCAGACCATAAAATACAGATGTCATCCAAATAACGTCTGTAGAACAGAATGTGATCTTTCCATGGGGGTATTAAAGCGAATGTATGCTCCCACATGTGCAATACTACATTTGCGTAGAAGGATGCACAAGATGCCCCCATGGCAACCCCTTGCGTTGCGGTATAATTCACCATTAAAAAAGATGAAGTTGTTGGACAAAACCATCTCCATCATTTCGGTAAGCAAGTTGGACATTTTGTTACTAAGGGTTGTCTTCTGGCCTAGAAATTGGGCAAACCATTCCAAACCTTTTTGATGAGGGATGCTGGAAAACAGATCTTTGATTGTCCACTGTGACCATTAAGGTGTCTGGGGAGTAGCAAGAGGTGGGAATGTCCCGGAGGAAGTGCCAAGAATCCTTGCAGACGTGGGACAATAAAGACGTGTATTCTTTGGTCATGTAATCAATAAATTTTCCCAGGGGCTCAGTCACTCCACCTGCTCCTGATACAATCGGCCGGAATTGTAGTGGATTTATTCCTTTGTGGGTTTTAGGTATCCCAAAGATGACTGGTATTCTGGGCTTTTCCACATGTAAGTAGTTGTAGACCTTTTCATTGATGGCCTGTTGTAATAGAAGGTCACTAAGATAGTACTTAATCTCAGCAAAGGCTATATTGATCTCGTTTGTGAAACCGTCTCGTATTGTTCGTCATTCTGCAACATAGTGTGCATGTGGGCTTCGTAGTCCTCTGAGAACATAAGGACAATTCCCTCCTTTATCAGGTTTCATGACCCTGATTTTTTCTTCATGCAAGTGTTCAATAAAATTCATTTCTTGTTCAGAAAAATTTGGATGAAGTAGAATTTCTTGATTATTATATACTTTCCTGAAGTCATTCTCCACTAACTTTTCAAAAAGAGGATTATTGGGTGTAGTGGGGGTTAAAGAGACTTGTACGCGTTGGGCCTGCTGCATTAAGTGTTTGCCCTTTAAAAATCAAATTTAAGTTTAAAGCTCTGGTAAACATTTTAAATCTATCAAAGCTTGTGTTAAATTCATGGGTTTAGTTGGGACAAAATGTAGCCCTCGGGTGAAAATATCAAAAGCATTTGTAGGAAGGTTCATGTCCGTGTAATTGTATATGGCAAAGTTGTTTCTCCTTAAAATAGTGCAGTTACCCTCAATATTAGTAGGGTTTTGATTGTGTAAACCCAGATTTGGGGCTTGGTCAGTTATAGGATCATCCAGGGATGTTAGGGTAGTTGGTGTATGGTGGTTTGTTAGTGAACAAAATTCCAAGACCTCGGTGCCTGTCTTTGTCTCTGTCCCCAAACCCCGGTCTGGCGGGTTCTGTTGAAAATCCTGGTTGTTAGTACCCCTTCTGTTCTTCTCTGCTAGCCTTTCACTTCTTCTAAGGGGTTCCTCTTGTCTGTCATATGTGTCACTAGCCCTATCTGTGTTTGTGGTGTTGTTTTGGAAGAAGTTTTATTGTAACCATTGGGGCTAGGGTAGGCAAGGCCATCCCTGTATTCGATGAGATCACGTTCTAATTTTCTTAGTTTTCTGTTGAGAATCTTATCACAAAAAACATCAACATTATCAAAAACCTTGTCATAGTTTGGTTTAAAAGCACTAAAATTAGTACTAGATGTTAACTCATTGTTTAAAGTGTCTAGCTCATTCATTAATGTTTGTGCTTTCAGTTCATATTCCCCTACCATTACATGCAACATTTCCAATCCAGCTTTATCAAAAATCTCACACAAGTTAAAATAATAATCAGTACCATACTGGACATTGTTTGGAAATTTAAAAAAGCGTAGCCCTTTCGGGACACGTTTTACTCTCAGACATTCATTCAAGTAGTCTATCTCTAGCTGTGTACTCCTTAAGGAGTATAATTTGTCCTTGAACAAGTCCATGCTCTGATCAAAGTTAGAGAAATTGTTAGAATTGTTACTACCTTTAGAAAAGGTGAAGCGTTGTCCAGCCCATTTTGTAAAGTTTACATCCTTGTTTCTATGTTTCAAAGCAGGATTACTAGTTCCATTGGTCCCTAGTTGTACCTTAGTTTCAGGAGCTCTGGTAGCTTCATGGCGACAAGTAAAGTTGTTTCTTTTGGATCCGGCCAGACATGTCCGTGGAGGATATAGTGGAGCTTGTACCCTCTTCCGGGTCCGCAATTACCGGTAATCCAAAGTTATTTTGTAGTGCTTGCTGCTGGTTGCAAGCTAGCCCTGGTGAAGCAGCCGTAGTGGGTTTCAGCAAGTTAGTGAGCTCCTTGAGTGCAACCAGTACTTGGTTGAACTCCGCTCTGCTCACCGGAAGATCGTTTGTAGTGTTTTTCAGCATTTCAGGAGTTTCTCCTGGGTTAAAGGTTTCTTCTCCGTTGGCCATGGCAGACAAGATCAAGTGAAGTAATGCACAAAAAACCAAAGACAAGCAAAGAATAATCCACGACCTTGAAGAAAGGTAACGGAACTCTGCTAAAGTCCACAAGGCTGTATTTTTATTTCTGAAGTATTCCAAAGTCACAGATAAAATCACACAAGCGCTTTCGCTCAGGCAATCCTGAGCTTTATCAAGTGAAAACAAGTTGCAGTGTGCAGTAACCTCCATTAAATAGCCTGGCAATTATACAATTAATTAATTAGTAAATCTAGTACTAAGGTGTGGTGCTTTAGAGTTGGGTGTTAAAAAAAGTTAGTCATTATATCAACTCAAAAAATGAAATGTTTGCAATAACATATGCACTTAAATAAAAATGACTAACCATAAAAAACATTTTAAAATGCCAGTTTCCTAGGTTTCAGAACATAAAAGTCTGAAGTCTGATTGGGGTTGTAGATTGTTAAAGAATATGCTTAAAGATGTGTTTAGGTTGTCAGTGAATTGTTAAAACATTTTTTTCATTATTACTTTACACTGATAAAAACATGCAATAAAATATGCGTGAGATATTTTTAATGCCCATCCATATAACATTTCATATAGAATTTGATTTATTAGTCGGAATCCTATAACCGTGGATGTTCAGTAATTTAATATGCTGTGTGGGGATGCTGTGGTATGAAGGGTGTCAAGTGTGAGAGTTATAACCTAGCCCTCCTAAGCTTGAGGACCGGTTTAATGCTGATCATCCCATTCAGACCTGGTGGCTTCCCTGCATTCAGTCTCAACTGCCATAATAGTTCACGGTAGCCCAAGGTGGATTCCCAGTCACCACCTCTTGCATCTGGCTCAACCTGTTCCAGAACTAGAAACTGGATTTTGGGTTCTGGGCAGGAGAGTGAGTGTTTGTAGAAGGCGTTGGTTTCCTTCTTCCTGGTCATGTCATAAAGATGCTCGTGAATCGTTTTCTTAATTCCCTCTCAGTTTTGCCCACATGAAACTTTGACAGTTGGTGCACATCCCCAAGTATCGACCCTCTAGAGGCACAGGTGTAAAATCCAGTGGGATGTATCTTGTAGTTCCTAGACGGGAGGTATGGTGCTGTTTCTTTGGATATGGCATGACATTGGGCACAGGCACCACATTTGAATGTGCCCAGCCTTGGTTGTTTTACCTTCATCTTCTTTCTTTGATTTCTTTCAAATAATTCCTTTAAATTAGCCCCTCTTTTACGAACAAAACTGGGTTTAGGTGGTATGTAGTCCTTTAGTTCTTCAAAGAGGGTTAAAACCGGCCAGTGATGTAAGATTGTTTCTTCCAATTCATAGGAATTTGATGAGTATGTGTGTGCAAAACTGTTAGTGTGAACAGTGTCCTTGTTTTGTGTATTGTTGGTCACTGGTACAAACCCCCCCCCTAGTATTGGTTTGTAGAAGGAATGTCGTGCAGATTTTACCTCTGCTGCTAGAGTTAGAAATAGTTCCAGAGGGTAACCTCTCTCCAAGAAAAGGTTTTTCAAAAATTCCACCTCAGAATCAAAATCTTTCTCCGTACTGCATATTCTACTTGCTCTGATGAGCTGCCCCTTAATGATCCCCCTCTTTTGATATGGTGGGTGGGCACTTTCGAAGTGTAGCAAGGAGTTAGAAAATGTTCACGTCTGCAAGGATTCTTGGCACTTCCTCCGGGACATTCCCACCTCTTGCTACTCCCCAGACACCTTAATGGTCACAGTGGACATCAAAGATCTGTTTTCCAGCATCCCTCATCAAAAAAGTTTGGAATGGTTTGCCCAATTTCTAGGCCAGAAGACAACCCTTAGTAACAAAATGTCCAACTTGCTTACCGAAATGATGGAGATGGTTTTGTCCAACAACTTCATCTTTTTTAATGGTGAATTATACCGCAACGCAAGGGTTGCCATGGGGCATCTTGTGCATCCTTCTACGCAAATGTAGTATTGCACATGTGGGAGCATGCATTCGTTTTAATACCCCCATGGAAAGATCACATCCTTTTCTACAGACGTTATTTGGATGACATCTGTATTTTATGGTCTGGCTCTGAAGGGAACCTATCTGAATTCCTTATACACATCAATTCAACAATGAATTTCCTACAATTCACACACACAGTGGATCAGCACGAACTTCATTATCTGGATATTACTCTTTACAAGGACTACAATCAGAAAACTTTCCATTCCAAACTACATCGCAAGGCAACATTTTCTAACTCCTTGCTACACTTCGAAAGTGCCCACCCACCATATCAAAAGAGGGGATCATTAAGGGCAGCTCATCAGAGCAAGTAGAATATGCAGTACGGAGAAAGATTTTGATTCTGAGGTGGAATTTTGAAAACCTTTTCTTGGAGAGAGGTTACCCTCTGGAACTATTTCTAACTCTAGCAGCAGAGGTAAAATCTGCACGACATTCCCTCTACAAACCAATACTAGGGGGGGGGTTTGTACCAGTGACCAACAATACACAAAACAAGGACACTGTTCACACTAACAGTTTTGCACACACATACTCATCAAATTCCTATGAATTGGAAGAAACAATCTTACATCACTGGCGGCTTTTAACCCTCTTTGAAGAACTAAAGGACTACATACCACCTAAACCCAGTTTTGTTCGTAAAAGAGGGGCTAATTTAAAGGAATTATTTGAAAGAAATCAAAGAAAAAAGATGAAGGTAAAACAACCAAGGCTGGGCACATTCAAATGTGGTGCCTGTGCCCAATGTCATGCCATATCCAAAGAAACAGCACCATACCTCCCGTCTAGGAACTACAAGATACACCCCACTGGATTTTACACCTGTGCCTCTAGAGGGTCGATACTTGGGGATGTGCACCAACTGTCAAAGTTTCTACGTGAGCAAAACTGAGAGGGAATTAAGAAAACGTATCCACGAGCATCTTTATGACATGACCAGGAAGAAGGAAACCAACGCCTTCTACAAACACTCACTCTCCTGCCCAGAACCCAAAATCCAGTTTCTAGTTCTGGAACAGGTTGAGCCAGATGCAAGAGGTGGTGACTGGGAATCCACCTTGGGCTACCGTGAACTATTATGGCAGTTGAGACTGAATGCAGGACAGCCACCAGGTCTGAATGGGATGATCAGCATTAAACCGGTCCTCAAGCTTAGGAGGGCTAGGTTATAACTCTCACACTTGACCCCCTTCATACCACAGCATCCCCACACAGCATATTAAATTATTGAACATCCACGGTTATAGGATTCCGACTAATAAATCAAATTCTATATGAAATGTTATATGGATGGGCATTAAAAATATCTCACGCATATTTTATTGCATGTTTTTATCAGTGTAAAGTAATAATGAAAAAAAATTTTTTAACAATTCACTGACAACCTAAACACATCTTTAAGCATATTCTTTAACAATCTACAACCCCAATCAGACTTCAGACTTTTATGTTCTGAAACCTAGGAAACTGGCATTTTAAAATGTTTTTATGGTTAGTCATTTTTATTTAAGTGCATATGTTATTGCAAACATTTCATTTTTTGAGTTGATATAATGACTAACTTTTTTTAACACCCAACCCTAAAGCACCACACCTTAGTACTAGATTTACTAATTAATTAATTGTATAATTGCCAGGCTATTTAATGGAGGTTACTGCACACTGCAATTTGTTTTCACTTGATAAAGCTCAGGATTGCCTGAGCGCGCTGTGTGATTTTATCTGTGACTTTTGGAATACTTCAGAAATAAAAATACAGCCTTGTGGACTTTAGCAGAGTTCCGGTTCCTTTCTTCAAGGTCGTGGATTATTCTTTGCTTGTCTTTGGTTTTTTTGTGCATTACTTCACTAGGTCTTAGAGGAGACTTTCATGGTTTCCTAGAGAAGTATAAACTAGAATGGCAGTTAACTGGTGGACAGCCCTTTGAAAGTAATGGCTATTTTAGCATCAAAAGTGTACTCAAACGTAATCCTGTTAAGCATGCTAGTTCACTTCTATTTATGTACATTTTTAAGAAGCAGCTTAATTTCACCGCTTAATGCGGTTTGCTTTTCTGCTCTTCATTTTGCAGTGTGGCAAGTTTTATTTGTGTTTATTTGATGGTCATTCACTTTATTGTTTTAAAACCTTTAAGCCTTTTAAAGTGGTTCATATATTCATGTTCAAGTTCATCATTTCAGACTTTAAACATGTATTCATATTATAACTAAAGTTTATTATCTTTTACTAGAGAACATACAAAAGAAAAAAAGAGTTAAAGTACTAAAAAGGAATCACAATTGAACTTTAAACAGATAAACAAAACAAGTACCAATTGAACAATACATCCGTCTATAGTGATTTTCATCACATAAGTGCTAGTTAACAAATCTATTCCAAACTTGACAAGATTAGGTATCAACAAAACATTGAGATAATCAACCCCAACCCCTCTAGTGAGCCTTGTTAGCAGATTTATAATATTCTGACAGCCCTTTCCATTGAGGAGGGAAATTATCCAACATATTACCAGATTTAGTGAAATAAAAGATGTTGACTAAATGACAACACTCGTCTTTCCAGTGTACCACACACAACTTAATAATGCTTGTCAGCACCCAATAAACCTCCATTACCCGCCTGGTAGCAGAATTAGCTGTGAGAAATACCCCAAATAACAGAAAATCCCTACCTAACTCGAGAGACATACTAAAGATATGTACCAGTTTCTTAGATAAAACCTCCCAACCTACTACCATTTTTGGCTAGAACCAAAACATATGGATATTGTCCGCTCCTTATTAGGAACATCTCCAACATAAGCTAGCCTCCAATGTACCATCACAACAAAGCCTTTTTGCTGTAAAATACCATATATGTAATATTTTTAGTTGCTGATTGTGATATTTAGGCCATTTCCTCAAAAAACAAACACTCTCCAAATCAGTTCCGACTGTTCTGAAGAGAAATCAGTGCCCGCCTGTTTCCTCCACCTACCTGCACTACGATGCTTTAATGCTATCACTTTGTATTCCCATAGGTCTTTGTAAATTAAACTGGCTCTGCCCTTAGAAACTCTCTTCCATTTCCTTCTTGGCAGAATCCTTCCCTGCTGCTCTGGTTTTAAGATAAACTTAAAACAAATCCCCTTTAACTGTTCATAGACAAACCATTCCTGTAAAGATAAATCAGACTCTGACCTAATAGACTCAAAACTTCTCCAAGATACTTTAGTGGAATCAAGGCACAACTGTAAACAATTCAAAATCACTTTAGTGTCCCATCTTCCTCCTTGCTGCCAAACACCCTGAGTACTTCAGGATGATCCAAAATGAAAAATTATGAGTATTCATGCACACTGATGTTTTTGTGACAGCTTCTTCTCTACAAGTATTGTTGTTTTGGATTTTTTAGTGGAAACATTTGGTTTTAAGAGGGACTCTTGAATGAAATTAATGAATGAATCCACTTAAATATGTGCAGATATTGATTTGTTAGTCTATATCACATGATCACTTTACAAAGCTGTTTACAGTATGAAAGCTGGATTGTTAATTTGTTTTGATGAAGCCTCAGTACTTTGAGTGGAATGAAAAAAACTTAACTTAGTAAAGGCATGCTGTCTTTTATAATTGCTAATGAGTTCATTTCTTTTACATCATTCTCCGTGTTCAGTGTAAACATTTTTATTTTATTTAATACCACAGAATTATCGACACCGTTAAATAAAGACCACCAAACTAAATTAGAGAACATCCATGAAACGCCACATTCATAAAAAAAACTGTGTAAGAATTTACACTAATATCACATCACGTTGAAATAAATGAAAAAAAAATCCAAACTAAAGAAAAAAAAGAAAAGAAAAGAAAATGAAATATGTGGGGTGTGTTTTGTGTAAAACATGAAATATTTTGTACTGTAGGGTTAGGAAACCCGGTCACTACTCATCACAAAATGCAACCCTTGCCCAGCTCTTTTGGTGTAGAAGGATAAAGCCTCAAGTAAACATCCCAGGTCAAGTGAGTTCATTTTGTCATTTGAGCACCTGTTGGACCTGGAAAAGAGAGAGGGAGAGAGAGAGGAAAGAAACAATGAGACATTGTTTGCCCTCCTTTATCCTGAGGTGGGGGTGGGGCAGAAGATAAAGTGCTAATCAAAAGGCAGGACACTTTGTAGCTCATTGGAAAATAGGAATCTCAACAGTTGCAGGACTAAGCAAGTAGACAGATCTGGGAAGGCACTGCCCTTCAAGAACCCTAGGTGGGACCACACTTCATGGCTCAACTGCCCTAGTACAAAAAGAAAAAAAAAGAATATTAGCACATAAAAACATAAGAGGGGGTAGTAAACCAACCTCTGAGCAGAAGAGGTGGATGCCTGGCATGCTGTCCTACTTTGGGAACAAATGCACTCGCCATTATGGAGGAACTGTCAGCTATGGTTTGGGAGGTTATCAATGTTCTCTTGAGAATGTATTGGGAAGGGGAGGTTTGCAAAGTACCAGCTGTTGTTGGATCAAACCAAAATGCATACAGTCCTTACATGAAAAAACTGGAATTTACTCACCTTACATAGCTTTTTTATGAACAGGAAGTCTCATGAGCATTTTCTACTTTGTTTTTGACATGATTTTTAATGTTTTTAAGGTGTAAAGTAAGTTAGTGCTATTACTGTAGTAGTGTTGTAAGGATACCGTCAGGATATGTTAGTACTGTAATTTAGCTGTATTTTAGCTTGCTTAGTTTTATTTAATTTACTTTACAGTATTTTGCACTAATACCATTTATTCTGGATGGTTTTCCTGGTTATGGTGGTAAGAAATGGTCTCTGGATAGCCAGATGTGCTAATGACTGCAAGTTGGTTGACACAGTTTAGATTTAATTCACCATCAGTTTTTGTGTTAAAACTTAACAACCCCAAAGACTGAGGCCATGGTAGTGCTTAAAACCCCTTGTGATTTTTCTCTTCCTACAGTGAAGCCTTTTGGTTCTGTGATGGACACGAACTGGAGTTTGTAGCTAAAGTGTGACATCCTGGTATAAACCTCGACAGCTGGTTAACATTTAATAACCAAATGTGTAGCGCTGTTAAATCCTTGTATGCCATTTTAGGAATATTGCTTTGATTAATTGAAGATACATAAAAATCTCTCAGCAATTCATCCCCTGGCATCTTCCTGTTTTAAATGACATAGTGCTGTTGTGGGACTTCTGGTCCATTTTAACTGGTGCAGAACTGTGCTGTAGTTACTCAGAGGTACATAATATTACCAGTATATTACTCCTGTATTAACCCCCAATCCAGCTTCATACTGTTTTCTGTTTCATATTTATTATAGCCCTACAATGCATAAGCCTGTCATATGTGAAAGAGTCTATTGCCGCCAGCTGTCCATCCTGTGTACTGCAACCATGCCACCGCAAGGTTGTTGGCGAGTCTCAAGGCTTGGCTGGAAGCATCTGGTGTTTTTGCCCTGTCCTAACATTGGACCCATCTTTGGAATTTAAGATCTCAGTGGCTTCAGTGTTCCTCTCTGGTCTGCTTTAAGTGATTCCTAAAGAGACTTCTTTTTGCCTTGCATTTTCTGATAGTCCTGCAAGAATGGTTACTGTTTCGAATTTGATTTTTTATATATTATTTGTTTATTTTTTGTCTAACTCTGTTGTTACTTGTAATGTACTTAGTGCATAGTTATGTAAATTAAATTGTGGATTATGGTAAAATGTTGAAGATGTCATATAGAATCATTTTTTGTATGTCAGTGATGCCATTTTCTAATTTATTAAGTTATGGTTCCAGTTTTCTTTTTTTAATGTTTTATTCTGATAGCTTTCATTTTTTCATACTTCTAAGGATTCATTTTTTGTTTGTTTTCATTTCACATCTATGGACAAATTTTTGTTCTGGGAAGCAATTTTTTCTTGTAGTTTTACTACAAGCATTTTTGAGTTGCTGTCATTGGTTGGATTGTTTGACTGGTTGTTAACACATAGGATGGAAGTGATTCATATTTGACACTTATATGTAAATAAGAATAGCCAGATTTTGAAATTGAACATAATTTATTGCACCCGTTTTGTGTGTGTGTGTGTGTGTGTGTGTGTGTGTGTGTGTGTGTGTGTGTGTGTGTGTGTGTGTGTGTGTGTTTGTGTGTGTGTGTCATATATATATATATATATATATATATATATATATATATATATAGAAAGAGAGAGAGAAGGAGAGAAGGATCTACTTTTAAATACCGAACTTCCAGAATCCCAAAGAGAATGCCGAAATCTTAAAATACTACCCAAAACACTGAAAGTTCAGATTGCAGAGTGTCATAAAACTGAAAGTTAAAGTGACGATTTTGGAATCCGACAGTACCACTGGAAATCCTTATTTAGTATTTATAACTGTGGTATGTTTAAGTCGTAGCCTGCTATAGGTCCCCAACCATGTCACAAGACTCACACTCCATATTCCTAAGCACCCTGGAGAATATTAGGGTCCAACTTAACACTCTTTTACTAGACTACTTCAACTACCCCTCCATTAACTGGGTAAACTACTCGTGTACCAGTACACTTGCCCAACGTTTCCTAGAGTTCATTAATTCCAGTCCCCTGGACCAACTCGTTCTTAACCCAACTAGAGGTAGCAACATCTTTGACCTGGACATTACTAACATGGACAACCGTTGCTCTACACCAATAGTCAGCTCCTCTCCGGTTAGATCTGACCACAAACTAATCACCTTAAAAATCCACATCCCCCCACCTCTACAAAGGTAACCACCATGAAAAACTTCTCCAAAGCTAACTTTGGGCTCCTAAAAACAGAGGTGGCTAACTTCACAGCACTCATGCAAATGGAGAATAGTTGTGTGACTGCAGAATCCTACACAAATGCACTGTACGAACACGTAGACAAATGCATGGATCTCGCCATACCCAATAGAACCAAGACGCTCTCCTCCAAAAAGAGGAAGCCAGTCTGGTGGTCCCCTGCCATAAACAAACTCTACAACAGAAGGAGGAAACTGATGCGGAATGAGATGAAGTCCCAAGACTGGAAAAACTCCCTTATAAGCCTCAACAAAAAGTTGAGATCCCTCATCAAATCCTCTAAATCTAGCTGTGAAAACAGAATTGCAGCATATAGTAAAGACAACTACAAGGCCTTCTATAGTTATGTAAAGGATCTCCATGCCAATACCCAGATTTGCTCTGAGCTACTGCACAAACCGAGCCAACAGATATTGCCAGTACACTGGCCGACAGATTATTTATAGGTTCATAGGTAGGTACTAGGCTATCTGCCTGAGGACATTTATAAGCCTAGCCAGAGTGTGTCTACTTTTGCCACCCATTTGATTAATTAACTGATCCTCTGTCAAGCAGAGCCAATGAAGTGATCCCAGGGGTGTATTTTCTGTTACCCATCCACTCGTCAAGGTTTCTCTTGATGAGTGTTAGTGAGGGGCTCTGCTTAATGTAGTCTGGAATTTTGTTCCAAAGCATGGGGAGTCTCTGTGACAGAAATCTATCCCTCCAGCATGTTCTATTTATTGTTGTGGCAAGTTTTAGCTCACTAGAGCACGTGGCTTGCAGTGACTTGGATTTCTTTAGGTGGAGCATGTCCATCAATTCTGGGTTGGACATGGCTTTGTAAGTCAGGCAGAGATCACCTCTGAGTAAGCAATATGCCACTGAGTACAGCTGGAGTTTTTTCAGTCAGGCTGCGTAGGATATATGTTTGAGGCCAGTAATCCTCCTGGTGAGGTACTTTTCTGGTCTCTCCAGCTGTTGGAAGTGTCTTGTGAGGTACATCCCAAATGGGGCATTGTACTCTATGATGGGTCTGATGAGTGACGAGTAGAGGGGCACTATAACCTCTTTATTTCTAGATGCGAACCCTTTAGTAATTAGATGGGCCACATAGAAGGATTTCCTAACTACTTTGGCAATATGATTGTCAAAGGAGATATTACTATCTACCTGGGTCCCCAGACCTCTTATTACCTCTTCTGTATTAAGGGGACTGCCACCTATGTGGTAATTCGTGGGTGTTTTGTTTTTCCCAAACGGAATGACTATTCATTTTTTGGCATTTAGCTTGAGGCCATGACTTTGACACCAGGTGTCCGTCTCAGTAAGGCCCTTTTGGAGGATGTCCGTGTCAGCTGGAGAGTCAGTTATGGCTCCCAGTTTGCAGTCATCGGCGAACTTGGTTAGCCATAGTCCTCCTGTGTTTGCCTGTACTTCTGAGAAGTATATGATGAACAGTAAGGGTCCCAGGACCGAGCCTTGTGGGACACCACTTGTGACTGGTTTAGAGTCGGACTTGAAGCTAGCTCTTATTACTATGTGAGTTCTGTCTGTAAGCCATTTGGCAAACCATCTCATGACGTAGGGGTTTATGTTCAGTCTGGTGAGTTTTTCTGTAATACCTGAGTGGGGAATGGTATCGAAAGCCTTGGCGAGGTCAGGGTAGGCTGTGTGAACAACCTTTCCCTCTTCTATGGCCTTGGTGACTGTCTTGAAGACGTCAACCAGGTTTAGTAGCATAATCTGCCCTTAACAAAGCCGAACTGGGTCAGGTCAAGTGTTTGGAGGTTCCCAATGTCTTTGTTAATGAGTTCCATGATGATGCACTCCACAGCCTTGCAGACCAGGCTAGTCAGGCTTACGGGGCGATAGTTAACAGGGTCAGTTGTGGCCCCTCCTTTGTGGAGTGGAATAACCATTGCTGTGCACCATTCTATGGGCATGTAGCCTGTGGAGAGGCTGAGGTTGAACAGCATGTTTAGGTGGGAGGGTGTTTGTTCATTCTGTAGTTCATGCAAGACACTGCCTGGGACACCATCTGGCCCCATTGACGCTGTGTTTTTGGCTTTTGAAAGAGCTATTTTCACCTGTGCTTCTGTGATTCCTGGGGCATTACACTTTTCCGGTATTCTTGTGGGCCCTTTTCGGGGTGAGAGGGGGCTGAAGTTTGCACTGAGTCTATCTTCCAGGATGTTGGCAATATCAGTAGGTTCAGTATATTTTGTGCTACTTTGCACTAGTTCAGTGCATATCTGTGAGTTGCCACTTAGATTCTTAACATAGCTAAAGAAGGCTTTGTGGTTATCTTTTGAATCATTGGCTATTTTTCTTTTGAAGTTAGCCTTGGATGATTTTATGAGGGACCTTAGTTTCTTACTAATACTGATCAGGGATGTCTTTCCTTCTTGGGATTTGCTTTTTTTTCTGAACTAGTTTCCTCCTTCTATTGTATAGCCTGTTTATGGCAGGGGTCCACCAGACTGGTTTCCTTCTCTTAGAGGAGTGAGTCTTGGTTTTGCTAGAGATTGCACGATCCATGCATCCTTGTAGGTGCTCATAGAGTGCATTTGTAAAGATTTCTGCATCTTGGGCAGCATTATCCTTTAGCATGGGGGCTGTGAAACTTACCGCCGCTGTCTTAAGTAAGGTGAAGTTTGCTTTAGAAAAGTTTTTTACTGTGGTTTCCTTAGTTGGGGTGGTGGTGGGATGTGGACTCCAGAGTGATTAGTTTATGGTCTGATCTAACCAGTGACGGGTTAACCTCTGGTTTGAAACACCTGTCGCCCATGTTTGTGATGACCAAGTCCAATATGTTTTCACCTTTGGTAGGGGAGTTTACCAGCTGATCCAGGGCATTTGAGTTGATGAATTCCAGGAAGTGCTGGGCTGGGAGTATTGCCGACTTTACCCCTCTCTTCCCCCCCCAAAGGACCAAACACAATACCAGTAGATTGCCAAGCACCCAGTATTACTGCTGCACAGGTTAAAACAGCACTGTCCAAGGCCAAGAATACAGCTTCTATGGGACCTAACAATATCCCTGGTTGTGTTCTACATGAACTACAGAGTGAACTGGCACCACACCTGTGTGCCCTGTTCAATTACAGCCTCACATCAGGCTTTGTCCCTACCGAATGGCACACTGCCACAGTCATCCCTCTCCAGAAAGGAGGAGTGACTTCAGACCCTGGGAACTATTGCCCCATTAGCCTGACGAGTCTAATATGCAAAGCTATGGAATGCATCGTCATGGACCTAATAAACAAGGATATAAGGAATCTCCAAACTCTGGATCCCACACAGTTTGGTTTTATGAAGGGTAAATCATGCCTGCTCAACTTGGTCGACTTCTTTGAGTCAGTCACCAGAGCTGTGGATGAAGGCAAGGTGGTTCATACAGCCTACCTTGATCTGGCCAGGGCTTTTGATATCATTCCCCACTCAGGAATCATAGAAAAACTCACTAAGCTTGGCCTCAACCCCTATATCACTAGGTGGGTTGCAAACCATCTCACAGATAGAACCCACAGTGTGAAAGTAGCTGACTCCAAGTCAGACTGCTGACTAGTCATGAGTGGAGTCCCACAGGGTTCAGTCCTGGGCCCTCTCCTGTTTGTTTTCTACTTCTCTGAAGTCCAGGCCAACATGAAGGAACTCAGGCTGACAAAGTTCTCAGACGATTGCAAGTTGGGAGCTATTATTAACTCCCCAAGTGATGTTGACATCCTACAGAATGGCCTCACTGAGACCAACAACTGGTGTCAGAACCATGGCCTTAAGATCAATGCCAAAAAATGTGTCGTCATCCCCTTTGGGAAAAACCCGGTTCCCATTAATTACCACATTGATGGTAGTCCACTGAACACAGACGGCGATATAAGAGATCTGGGAACACAGGTTGACAGCAACCTCTCTTTTGACCACCGCATTGCCACTATGGTCAGAAAGTCCTATGTGGCACATCTCATTACTAAGGGTTTTGCATCCAGGAAGAAAGAGGTCATTGTCTCCCTCTACTCTTCCCTCATTAGGCCAGTCATTGAGTACAATGCCCCATTTGGCAGGTACCTCACTAGACACCTGCAACAACTGGAGAGGCCGCAAAAGTACCTCACAAAGAGGATCCTAGGCCTTAAACACTTGTCCTATATGGACAGACTAAAAAAACTATAACTATTCTCTGCCTCATATCGCCTACTTAGAGGCGATCTCTGCTTGACTTACAAAGCCATGTCTGACCCAGCTCTGTTAGAAATGCTACATCTAAAGAAATCCCAATCCCTCCGGACCACACGTTTCAGAGACCTCACCATCATTACCACAATTAACAGAACAGAACATGCTGAAGGGACAGGTTCATAACCCAGAGACTGCCCATGCTATGGAACAGACTTCCCATACATGTCAAGCAGAGCACCTCGCTGACCCTCTTCAAGAGAAATCTTGATGAGTGGATGGGGACAGAAAATTCACCCTGGGGATAACTACAGTGGCTCTACTCAACAGAGGCACTGGGAACTAAGGTCAGGTGGCACTATGCCAGGGTAATCCTATGGCTAGGCTTGTAAAGGCCCCAGTGCCATTAGCATAGTACACATCTATGAACCTAAGTACATGAGCAAACCTGGCAGACATTCTGTACGCTCTCAGCATGTAGTGGATGTGTGTACCATACTATAAGGTATTTAAAAAGAATATGCCCTTTTCCCCACTGCAGTGCTATCCCAGAGTTGGTATATATATAGTTGGGGGTGTGGGGGGCGTAGCCCCCCACATTGGTGTGTGGTGGACATAGTCTGGTTTGCAGAGAGAAGGTAGTAAATAGTTATTTAATTTTACAAAGAGTTCTTGTTTGTTTTTGGATGTATACAGTGTTGTTTTGTTTTTGTGTAGTGCCGCTTTGGTGTAGGGAGTTGTATGTAAGGTTTATGCATTTGGATTCGGTATTTTGGGCATCGGTGTTTTGAACTATTAAGTGTTTTAAGATTTCGGCATTCCAATCTCAGTGTTTTGGTCTTTGGGATTCTGGACGTTTGGTATTTAAAATTAGAGCTATATATATATATATATATATATATATATATATATATATATATATATATATATATATATGTGTGTATATATATATATATATGTGTGTATATATATATATATACAAGCACACACGCACGCACACACACACACACACACACACACACACACACACACACACACACGTATATAAAATGAATACAAATACACATTCAAAATGATACTATTACTAACATTAAGTTAATTAGTGAAGTGTTGGGAGAGAATTCTAGACTACATCAGAGTTGAATTATTTGAGGTCCCCCTCCCCGTGATACAGGAACAGAAAAGCAAATTCACATCATGGATGAACTTACTAGGAGAGACTTCATGTTGCTTACAAAAAGTGTTCACTTTCTTGTCATAGTGCCTCGTCTTGTACACCGGTAAGAGTTTTAATTGATGTCTTCCGAGTGACGGATGGACTGTTATCAAGTTTCATCCAGAATTCTGTAATGGCCATGTCATCTGTGACTTTATAGCCAAAGTTCTAAGGCAATAAGGTAGTTGTATATGCTACTTATTTTATTTAACATGTGTTTACTGGGAAAGTCCGACTTGGAACAAAGCCAATTTTCAGAGGAGGCCTGGGGAGAAATGGACCCGATGCATGTCTTTGTAACGTGGGAGAAAACCAGTGTACCCAGAGGAAACCCACATGAATGCATGGAGGACATGCAGACTCCGCACAGAAGGTACCCCAGCCAAGAATCGAACCAGAGTACCTCTTGCTATGAAGTGACAACGCTACTGCTACACCACTACGCTGTCCGTACTTGTATTAAATGTTGCAGTTTTCAGACCTTTTTTCCTTGTTAAAGTCTATATCACACGGTTCATTTACTTTGCATTTACTTTACTTTACTTGTGTAAGCTGCTATTTGTATGAAAGTATTTCTGTATTTTTTTTTTCATTAACTTTTGTCTGTGGATAGTGTTATCAGTTGTAAAAGGCTTTATTTTGTTTAATCCCACTTTAGTAACATCTGTTTTATCATGTATGTATTGATTTTTACTCTTTCAAAAACTGTGTGTTTGTAACTGTTTTTTCATCTTTGTTGCTCAGGAAGTGTCTGAAAAGGGTCTTGTACCAAATCCCTCATCCATGTAACAGACAAACAACAAATAAAATAAACATTCATTGCATTACTGCTGTGGGTAATACAAGAGGTGACTTCTTGTTAGTGTCACATCTGTATACTGTGAATTTGAAGCAGTTAATGGTGTTATTCAGAGGTACTGATCTGTCATAGTAATATTCTTTTCTTTGTAATTTTATATAATACCTGTATCGATTGCTCTTGTTTCTTGAGACAGCTTTTTGTAGGTGGCTGGGGTAAGTTATGTGATCAGGATGTCCTTGTTTCTAAATTTGTAATAATGAAGAAAGTATAAAAGAGAGTGGGTTGGTAGGATTAGGACCACACACAGTTTTTGCAAAAATAACTACATAATTTCATAAATTGCACTGTTATTTCTGCCATGAAGCATTATGAACTATTCAGAAGTGTAAGCAGTCATTTGTTTTTGCAGTTGCATAGGTTAAATACTGATTGTTTTATTTTTCCTGTGCTATTAAAAGAGAAATAATGACCACTTTTAGCAGATGAGCATTCATTGGAGAAAACAGCTAAATATTTAGACAACCTAGAGAGCAGTGTGGGCTTCAGTTTACATAATAAACCACACGTTTTAGTTGCTTGTGATAAGCTGTATGTATACAGGTAGCCATATACACATGCAAGGAAAAACAAATTTAAATGATCACTGACCAACACAAGAGACTTACTTGAAAAAGTAAATGTGTGTTCCATTTTATTGCGATGGTTATAAATAAGTCTTATGAAATAAAGAGATTTAAGTATGTCAGAACCTTCTGACTGTAAAGTTTAGATTCAGCTGAAGAACGCCTCCCATGTTGTTGTGTCTTTCGGCTTTTCCCGGTTAGGGGTCGCCACAGCAGAACTCCGGTTCTCTAATGATTGGCAGTAGATTTTTACGTGCCGAGATGCCAGCCCTGACACACAACCTTCCACCAAGGTACGCCCATTCACGTATGTCTCTACACAGAAGACGTTCCTGCTGAGAATCGAACCAGACAACGTCTTACTGTGAGGCGACAACGCTACTGCAGCACCACCATCGCAGTATCACATGTCCTCTGTGCAGTTTCCTGACAGGAACCCTTCTATGATTGTTAAGTTAAGGACAGTTCTGAAGTATTTTAGAACTCCACAAGACCCTATTCCAAATCCATCATCACAAACTTGTATGTGTGTGTGTGTGTGTGTGTGTGTGTGTGTGTGTGTGTTTATATGTATGTATATATACATATATATATATATATTTGTATATATACATATATATATATATATATATATATATTTATATATATGTGTGTGTGTGTGTGTGTATATGTACATGACCTGCTGAGATACATATATATGTGTATGTATATAGACAGACACACACACACACACACACACACACACACACACACACACACACACACACAAAATTATTTATGTAAGGCAGTAAGGCATCCTGTAGGGAAAGTATATAATCTGATATTGTATGTTTCCGTTACTTAGCCCTTCTTTGAATAGATGTACTTTCCTCTGTGAATTAAAACTATCATCAGCATTTAAGAATAATTTCTATTTTACATCATTTGTAATTGTGGACTAATGAGTTATATGTTGTAGGTTTAGTAAGCACTGGGTTTTTGTTCTTCCCTGCCAGCCACCAGGTGAATTGCATGAATAGGTTCTTTTGGAATGCTAGGTGTATACTCAGTGGGTGAGAGGAAGGTGTAAGAACAACTCCATGTCAAGTTCAAGAGGATGTCCCCATGTTAAATGGTTTCTTCTGTGGAGTTCAACTGATGGCAAAATCTTTGGTAGCCACCTTTCATTTGGCAGTTTTGTAATACTACCATTCCTGCAGCACCTAGTAATTCTGTTTTACTCTGCTGAAGACATCCAAGCAGACCTTCTTTGTGAAGCGAATGAGTAGGATCACATGTTCATGTCTCTTTCTCTGTGACTTTTTCCCCATCCACTATGCTCCTTGAGTAGAACTGCTGCATGGAACTGATTCTAGATTCAGTCCTTTGGCCAAGTAAAAAATTGCTTCATCCCTAAATTTTTTTAGTGATACTCATAAGCACTAGACTGCAACTGAGTATTCTTCGTATAATAGTGCAGCCACATCCAGACCGGATGTTTAGCACATTTGTAGCCACTCTACATTTTTAGAGGCCGTTTATCATAATGGTTAAGGTGGTTTACTGTACGACTCAGTCCCATGAGTCCCTCAGTATCTCAGTTAACTCTACTCTTATCAGTTTTGCTGAGTCACCTCTGATAGGCTACCAAGTCAGTTAAGTATGATTTATTATATATTAAAATCAGAATTTTAATTAAATAGGAATAAACTTTCCTTTGGTACAGGAATATATTTTAACTGCTGTTTAATACATAGTGGTTCTTTCTTGAGTGTATTACTTGATGTCATCTTGATGTGTCTTTAAGAAATGAAAGCCATCAATTCTGTCAGTTCGTGTGATACGTTTTTGTAATTAGTCACTTTTTGTCTCAATAGGTTTGTCAGCTAGGCCTGTACCTTGCTTGATCTTGCAGTAAAAGACTTGGTAGAATTTCTAGACCATAACCACAACTGGAACTGGCTTCCTGGTAAGTGAGAAATGTTTCTTTCCTCTCCAGTTTTTTACCTTTTTAAGCTCAGAAAACAACTTAGAGTGGGTTATACCAAGATGGCTGTTGTTTTGCCTAAATGTAGATCCTCACATAACATTAATAATTACATAGGCTGGGTTTCATAGACATGTAGAATATAACACAGCACCAGTTAGCATGTGACAGGCAAGTGCAGGATATAGGCAGTCTTCAAGCAAAGCTAATACATGTCTGATTATCTGATGGTTGCTTCTGGCAGCAAGCTCCTCAGATATTAGCAGAGCCCTCATCTATGAATCTGTACCATGGAATCTGGGTTTCCCTTCCTTTATTGTTTGGCATACTACAGATTCATGCACAATAGTGTCCCCACCCAGTACCGCTGCTCACATGTCAGTCATGCAAGTCATCGATTCTTAAGTTCATAGGTTTATACTAGACTAATGACCACCATGGCCTGGCCATGCAACCCAACCCAGTTTTTGCACACGTTCTTTGGAATCCTACATGGTGGGGTATGTTAGTAAAAAAGTAGCTGAGGGTTATGGGCTGTGTTAGTTGGGGATTAATTTTCTTGTTGTCAACCTCTGTCCATCTGAGACCTGGGGGCCCACAGTGGGGGTGAATTTGCAGATCCCCATCTAATGATCAAGGTTTCTTTTGAATAGGGACAGGGATGAACTCTGCTTCATATAGATGTGGAGCTTATTCCATGGCTCAGGAATCCTTTGAGACACATACCAGTCTCTTCAGCATATTCTGTTTAGGTTGCAGGCAAAGTTCAGGTCTTTGGATCTAATGTATCTTGTGCGCTTTGTTTTGCAGATGTGCAAGAAATCCATGAGATCTGGATCTGAGGATGCCTTGTATGTTAGACATTGATCACCTCTCACTTACCTGTAGGAGACTGCGTACAGAGATATGGTTTTAAGGTGACCTGTGCTGGACAGGATATTCATGCCATGTTGTCCTGGTGAGGAAATTTGGAGGGCATTCCAACTGTTGCAAGTGCCTGGTTAGGTACATGCCAAAGGTGACATTGTACTCAGTGATGTATTTGATAAGGCCTGAGTAGAGTTGTTTTTGTCTAGGACTCATCCCCTTTTACATTTGATCATATGAAAGAAGACAGCATAGGTTCATAGGTGTTTATTAGGCTAACGACCACAAGGGCCTTTTTAAGCCTAGCCATGCGTCTTAAATCTCTGACAAGTTCTGATACCCTTGATAACTGTAAGCATGGGCCTGGGAGATAACCATTTACAGGTTACCTGTTTGCATTCAGAGACATAGGTGGCAAACCAGGGATGAATTTCTGGTTTCCCATCCAACTGTCCAAGTTGCACTTGAATTGGATTAGGGAGGAACTCGGCTTCACATGGATGGGGAGCCTGTTCCATAGATGGGGTAGTCTCAACAATACATAACTATCTCAGCAGCAGGTCCTATTTATATGACAGGCAAGGTTTAAGTCTTTAGAATGGGTAATTCTGGTACTGTTTGTTCTGTGGATATGTAGGAGGTCCATCAGAGTGGGTTCTGACAATGCCCTGTATGCCAGGCATAGATCTCCCCTCAAAAGCCTGTAGGAAACAGAATACAGGGATAGGGCCTTGAGGTGGTCTGCATAGGACATATTACTTACGCCCTGTATTCTTTTAGTGAGGAACCTCTGTGGACGTTCCAGTTGTTGGATATGCCTGGTTAGGTACATACCAAAGGGGGCATTGAACTCAATGATAGGTCTGATTATTGCCGAATACAGTGGAACAATGACTTCCTTGCACCTAGATGCCATACTTGTGTCAACATAGAATGATTTCCTCATCAGTGTAGACACATGATGATCAAAGGCTCGATTACTGTCTATGTGTGTCCCTAAGTCCCTGACTACTGGGTCACCTCTAAGGGGTGTGTTGTCAGTGTGATAGTTACCAGGGATGGATGACTTCCCAAAGGATGCTATTATGCATTTCTTGGCATTTAGTTTTAGTCCATGACTCTGGCACCAGTTGTTTGTCTGTCTGTGTCAGCCCCTCCTGGAGAAATTTGTGTCAGTGTGAGATTCAATGACAGCTCCTAATTTGCAATCATCTGCAAATTTAGTCAGCCAGAGACCACTGACATTGGCCTTGACTTCTGAGAAGTAAATGCCAAAAAGGAGCAGTCCAAGGACTGATCCCTGAGGGACTCCACTTGTGATTGCCTGGCCTCTTTGTAAGGTGGACTCCCTAATTCTAACTTCCTGAGTCCTGTCTGTGAGCCATTTGGCTATCCACCGGGTGACATATGGGTTTGTACCTAACCTCTTGAATTTGTCAACAATGCCCAAGTGGGATATTGTGTCAAATGCCTTGGCCAGGTCAAGGTAGGCAGTGTGAATGATTTTGCCCTCATCCATTGCTTTGGTGACCTTCTCAAAGTCCACCAGGTTGAGTAGGCATGATCTGCCCTTGATGAAACCAAACTGGGTCGGGTCCAGTGTCTGGAGGTTTACTATATCTCTGTTGATCATCTCCATGATAAATCTTTCCATGCATATTAGCAGTAGGTCATTGTTTAATATTATTTCATATTAATTGTTTCAGAGGATTATAGATGTTCTTCATGTTTCACTGTTGCAGTCATTACATTTGGGTAATCCTGCTGGTAGGTTGCCCTCAGTCGGCCTGAATTCCAAAGTCCTGGGACCTGCATCGGCTGCTGTCGCCTCATCCCTGACGTCAGGTCATCAGGGGTATAAAAGAAGTGGCCGACGCCATTTTCTTTAATCTTTCTTGCCGCACGGTGCCCGAAGCAGAAGCAGTTCACAAGTGCCAGTCGGCCGACTCCTGAGATTTTCGTGTTCTAGTTTCAGATCCGAAGTCTTCAGTAAAGCTAAGTACCCCTTTGGGGAAACTTTTTTCTTGCTCCAGACTGATGTCAGAAAAAGTAAATAATTGTATTTCTTGTGGAAAGCAAATACCTCATAAGTACTTTCATTCTTACTGTATTCCTTGCCTAGGCCCTGATCACAATGTTTCTGGTTGTCGGTTTTGTGCTAGATTTAACCAGTGCACTATTAAGCGTCAGTATGAGTTTGCTTTAAACTATTTTGGACGCCGGTTTAATTACCCTGAAATGTCGTCGGATAGCCATCCGACTACCGGAGTTCACGAAAAACGCAAAGAAAAGGAGAGAGATAGACAACCAAGGCCCAAAACCGACGACAAAGCTTCTAAGCCAGTCGCCGGTTCTCAGTGAGGCGCTTTCGCAGCCCCTGATGCCCGCTACTTTAGAGTCGCAGCCCACTACCGACTCCCACGTGGAGTCGGCCATGCCGCTGGAAACTTAAGGTATTGGAGCCTCGGATACTATTCCTTCAGATGGGTCCAGAGCCGCTGAGCAGGCACCAGCTTCTGAGGGTGTATTCAGACCTAAACATCTTTACATTAAACCGACTTCAGCTTTAAAGGCAAAGACTAAAGCACCTTCTAAAGCAAAGAAACAAACTTAAGAGCCACGTGGACAGGCCTCTATGCCTAAAAAACAGATGCTCAAAATGGCCGAAGACTTAATTACCTTGATCAGTGGTTCCCATCCCCATCCTGATAAGATGCCTAGGCAAGAGACTGACTATGAATCTTCAGATCAGGTTTCTATTTCTTCTGATTCCTCTTCTGATCAGGAATATTCTCTTCCCCCCTATGAGGATTCTGATGCTGAAGAATCCATACCTTCAGCTTCTCCTCCAGAGGACTAGTCTTTTGTGGAATCCTTGCATACTGTGAGGAAGCATTTCCACTGGGAGAGCCAAGATTTTTCAGAATCTAAAAAGAGGCTCAGGGATTTTCTTTTACTACCTCAGCACAGGCCTCTAGCCATTCCACCTGTGTTAGACATTGTAGATGATGTGTTTTCAGAGTCTAGTCTTACCCCTGACTCCTTACCCCCAGCTCCTGTTAAGCCTGACAGATATTACAGGGTTCCTGACTCTCATAAATTCCTTTTTAAAAACCCTGCTGCAGACCCAGAAACTATTTCACAGGGTCCCAAAGGAGTTAAGGCTTCCGCTGCAATAAACCCTACCCCCTCTGACAGAGATTCTAGGGCACTGGATAGATGGGGAAAAAAGGTTTACACATCTGCTACCTTGGCTATAATGGCCTTAAATTGTCAGTTTCATATGCTCAGATATCAGCAACATGTCATGGCATTGCTTAAACAGAAAATGTTGTTAAACTCTGAATGTGCAGAAAACAAGGAAATGCAGGATTTATTGCATGCAGCTGAACAAGTTGGAAAGCATACTTTGCAATGTGGTTTTGATTCTTTGGAGGCCTCGTGCAGGGCTGCAGTCACGGGTTCTGTAATTAGGAAGCATGCTTGGTTAAAGGAACAAAATCTGCCTGATCATGTCAAAGTAAAATTATTAGATGCACTTTTACAGCATGATACTTTGTTTGGTGTTAAAGCAGAAGAGGTGCTAAACAAAATGGAGGACAAAGCTAAATCTATGGAAACTGTCAAAGATTTTTTACACGTGCAGCCACCTAGGTTTAGTAGACACTGGCCTACAAAGAATTGGTCCTTTCCTGTGTCAGATAGACCTCAAAGGGGCAGATCCAGACACCCTAGAGACAGATCCCAGCCACAAGGTTCATACAGATCAAAGCAATGGGGTGCCTCAACCTCCAAAGTTGGAGAAAACAAATCACAACCATACAGAAAACAGTCCCAAATGACTTCCCCCTGCCTGCATCAAGCACTCATCTCCTGGCAGCACCCTTAGGGGGAAAATTAGCACTTTGTTTTCAAAATTGGCACGTTATAACCCAGGACAAGTGGGTTCTAAATATTGTGTCACAAGGCTACAAGTTCCATTTCCAAACCCTGCCAAAGGCAAACAGCTTGCCAGATCTGACAAAAAATCAATGGGGAGAGGCACAAAAACAAGTCTCATCCCTCATGGACATGGGGGCCATTCAATAAGTACCAGAGCAAGAGCAGGGACAAGGATTTTACTCAAGACTGTTCTTGGTACCCAGAAAAGACAAAGCCTGGAGACCAATACTGGACCTAACTATTCTGAATACATTCCTGGATGTACCAAACTTCAAGATGTTTACTTTGCAGCAGCTTCTGCCCATGCTGGGCAAGAACGCTTGGCTTGTGACTTTAGACCTAAAAGAGACATACCTGCATGTCCCAATCAGACAATTATGCAGAAGATACCTCAGATTCAAGGTTGGCTCAATGCATTACCAATTCTCTGCACTGCCCTTTGGCTTATCTACTGCACCCAGGGTCTTTACAAAGTGCCTGGCACCAGTAATTGCATTCTGCAGACAAAGAGGAATACAAATATATCCTTACTTGGACGACTGTCTAATTCAAGCAGAAAACAAGGACATTCTTCTACAGCATCTGGCGTTTGTCAAAAGACATGCCTAGGGTACACAGTCAACGAAAAGAAATCAAAACTAGTACCCCCTCAAGAGATAATATTCCTGGGTGCAAGCTTAAATACAATTGCCCAGATGGCTTATCTCACGCCAGACAAACAAAGGCAACTGACTACCTATTTCAACATGTTGGCAACAAAGGCCCAGTTATCTACAAGAAAAATTCTGCAGGCTTTGGGCTTCATGGCATCCTGCATCCTACTAATTCCATATGCAGGACTGCATATGAGGAAACTTCAATGGTACCTAAAAAGTGTTTGGACTCAACATTGCCACAGCCTGGAAACAATGATTACTCTCATTCTCTGCCTGCAGCAGGAGTTTTGATGGTGGGCAAAGGCTTGTCACCAAAACAAGGGACAGCCATTCACATTAGCCCCAGCCAGGCAGGCATTGACAACAAATGCATCAGATTATGCCTGGGGAGCCCACATGGCAGGAAGATGCATTCAGGGCACATGGTCCTCAAACCAAATGCATCTACATATCAGTCAAAAAGAGATGCTAGCAGTTCAAAATGCTCTGACAGCCTTCAAGGGCCTACTTCATCTGGGACAGCTACTGATAAAGACAGACAACACCACGGTCATGTGGTATATAAACAAACAAGGGGGCACACATTCTTACCCCCTTTGCAGACTAGCCATGACCTTGTGGGACACAGCATTGACTTACCAAGTACATCTGCTTGCACAATTACTGCAGAAAGGGAAAATAGTCTGGCAGACGAACTAAGCAGAAACCTCATGGATCCCTACGAGTGGCACCTGGATCCACAAGTCTTCAGCATGATAACAAGGAAATGGGGATGCCCGGACATAGATCTATTTGCCTCCCCTCACAACTACCAACTAAAAAAATTCTGCACAAGAACTTATCACAGACAAGCATGGAAAGTGGACGCCCTATCTTTCAGCTGGAA